>NC_022868.1:142500-150000 GCF_004193775.1 Glycine soja | reverse complement strand
GGCGATCGGAAAATAAAGAAATAGTGAATTTATTCAAGATAATTATGTACTTACAAAATACCGTCTCAATTCATCCTATTTCATCATATCCGGGATGTGATATGGTTCCAAAGGGTGAACTGGACAGTTCCAATAAGATTTCATTCTTGAACAAAAATCCGATAGACTTATTGGAGGGAGGGTCCCATTGGCGTGCATCCAGTAGGAATTGAACCTACGAATTCGCCAATTATGAGTTGGGCGCTTTAACCATTCAGCCATGGATGCTTAGCGGGAATCCTCGTACATGGTGAATAACCAAATTCCAATTGAAGTGAAATCTTTCGGATAAATCAATGCAATTAGGAGGATTCGATGAAAGGACATCAATTCAAATCCTGGATTTTCGAATTGAGAGAGATATTGAGAGAAATCAAGAATTCTCGCTATTTCTTAGATTCATGGACCCAATTCAATTCAGCGGGATTTTTCATTCATATTTTTTTCCATCAAGAGAGTTTTATAAAACTCTTGGACTCCCGAATTTGGAGTATCCTACTTTCACGCAATTCACAGGGTTCAACAAGCAATCGATATTTCACGATCAAGTATGTAGTACTCTTTGTAGTAGCGGTCCTTATCTATCGTATTAACAATCGAAAAATGGTCGAAAGAAAAAATCCCTATTTGACAAGGCTTCTTACTATACCTATGAATTCCATTGGACCCAAAAATGATACATTGGAAGAATCATCTGAGTCTTCCAATATCAATAGGTTGATTGTTCCGCTCCTGTATCTTCCAAAAGGAAAAAAGATCTCTGAGAGCTATTTCCTGGATCCGAAAGAGAGTACTCGGGTTCTCCCAATAACTAAAAAGTATATCATGCCTGAATCTAACTGGGGTTCGCGGTGGTGGAGGAACTGGATAGGAAAAAAGAGCGATTCTAGTTGTAAGATATCTAATGAAACCATTGCTGGAATTGAGATCTCATTCAAAGAGAAAGATATCAAATATCTGGAGTTCCTTTTTGTATATTATATGGATGATCCGATCCGTAAGGACCATGATTGGGAATTTTTTGATCGTCTTTCTCCGAGAAAGAGGCGAAACATAATCAACTTGAATTCGGGACAGCTATTCGAAATCTTAGTGAAAGACTGGATTTATTATCTCATGTTTGCTTTTCGTGAAAAAATACCAAAGGAAGTGGAGGGTTTTTTCAAACAACAAGGGACTGGGTCAATTATTCAATCAAATGATATTGAGCATGTTTCCCATCTCTTCTTGAGAAACAAGCGGGCTATTTCTTTGCAAAATTGTGCTCAATTTCATATGTGGCAATTCCGTCAAGATCTCTTCGTTAGTTGGGGGAAGAGTCCGCACGAATCGGATTTTTTGAGGAACAACATGTCGAGAGAGAATTGGATTTGGTTAGACAATGTGTGGTTGGTAAACAAGGATCGGTTTTTTAGCAAGGTACGGAATGTATCATCAAATATTCAATATGATTCCACGAGATCTAGTTTCATTCAAGTAACGGGTTCTAGCCAATTGAAAGGATCTTCTGATCAATCCAAGGATTATTTCGATTCCATTAGGAATGAGGATTCGAAATATCACACATTGATCAATCAAAGAGAGATTCAACAACTAAAAGAAAGATCGATTCTTTGTTGGGATCCTTCCTTTCTTCAAACGGAACGAACAGAGATAGAATCAGAGCGATTCCCTAAAATCCTTTCTGGATATTCCTCAATGTGCCGACTATTCATGGAACGTGAGAAGCAGATGAATAATCATCTGCTTCCGCAAGAAATCGAAGAATTTCTTGGGAATCCTGCAAGAGCTACTCGTTCTTTTTTCTCTGACAGATGGTCAGAACTTCATCTGAGTTCGAATCCTACTGAGAGGTCTACTAGAGATCAGAAATTGTTGAAGAAAGAACAAAAGAAACATCTTGTTCTTTCCAGGCGATCGGAAAATAAAGAAATAGTGAATTTATTCAAGATAATTATGTACTTACAAAATACCGTCTCAATTCATCCTATTTCATCATATCCGGGATGTGATATGGTTCCAAAGGGTGAACTGGACAGTTCCAATAAGATTTCATTCTTGAACAAAAATCCATTTTGGGGTTTATTTCATCTATTCCATGACCGGAACAGTGGGAGATACACGTTACACCACGATTTTGAATCAGAAGAGATATTTCAAGAAATGGCAGATCTATTCACTCTATCAATAACCGAGCCGGATCTGGTGTATCATAAGGGATTTGCTTTTTCTATTGATTCCTCCGGATTGGGTCAAAAACATTTCTTGAATGAGTTATTCAACTCCAGGGATGAATCGAAAAATCACTCTTTATTGGTTCTACCTCCTCTTTTTTATGAAGAGAATGAATCTTTTTATCGAAGGATCATAAAAAAATGGGTCCAGACCTCTTGCGGGAATAATTTGGAAGATCCAAAACCTAAAATAGTTGTATTTACTAGCAACAACATAATGGAGGCAGTCAATCAATATAGATTGATCCGAAATCTGATTCAAATCCAATATAGCACCCATGGTTACATAAGAAATGTATTGAATCGATTCAATTGCAACTTCGAATATGGAATTCAAAGGTATCAAATAGGAAATGATACTCTGAATCATCGAACTATAATGAAATACACGATCAACCAACATTTATCCAATTTGAAAAAGAGTCAGAAGAAATGGTTCGATCCTCTTATTTTTATTTCTCGAACGGAGAGATCCATGAATCGGGATCCTAATGCATATAGATACAAATGGTCCAATGGGAGCAAGAATTTCCAGGAACATTTGGACTATTTCATTTCTGAGCAGAATAGCCGTTTTCAAGTAGTGTTCGATCGATTCCATATTAATCAATATTCGATTGATTGGTCTGAAGTTATCGACAAAAAAGATTTGTCTAAGTCACTTTGTTTCTTTTTGTCCAAGTTACTTCTTTTTTTGCCCAAGTTTCTTCTCTTTTTGTCTAACTCACTTCCTTCTTTTTTCTTTGTGAGTTTTGGGGGTATCCCCATTCATAGGTCCGAGATCCACATCTATGAATTGAAAGGTCCGAATAATCCACTCTGTAATCAGTTATTAGAATCAATAGGTCTTCAAATCTTTCATTTGAAAAAATGGAAACCCTTATTATTGGATGACCAAGATACTTCCCAAAAATCGAAATTCTTGATCAATGGAGGAACAATATCACCATTTTTGTTCAATAAGATACCAAAGTGGATGATTGACTCATTCCATACTAGAAAGAATCGCAGGAAATCTTTTGATAACACAGATTCCTATTTCTCAATGATATCCCACGATCCAGACAATTGGCTGAATCCCGTGAAACCATTTCATAGAAGTTCATTGATATACTCTTTTTATAAAGCAAATCGACTTCGATTCTTGAATAATCAATATCACTTCTGCTTCTATTGTAACAAAAGATTCCCTTTTTATGTGGAAAAGGCCTGTATCAATAATTATGATTTTACGTATGGACAATTCCTCAATATCTTGTTCATTCGCAACAAAATCTTTTCTTTTTGCGATGGTCAAAAAAAACATGCTTTTTTGAAGAGAGATACTATTTCACCAATCGAGTCACAGGTATCTAACATATTGATACCTAACGATTTTCCACAAAGTGGCGACGAAGGGTATAACTTGTACAAATCTTTCCATTTTCCAATTCGATACGATCTATTCGTTCGTGGAGCTATTTACTCGATCGCAGACATTTCTGGAACACCTCTAACAGAGGGACAAATAGTCCATTTTGAAAAAACTTATTGTCAACCTCTTTCAGATATGAATATACCTGATTCAGAAGGGAAGAACTTGCATCAGTATCTCAATTTCAATTCAAACATGGGTTTGATTCACACTCCATGTTCTGAGAAATATTTACCATCCGAAAAAAGGAAAAAACGGAGTCCTTGTCTAAAAAAATGCCTTGAGAAAGGGCAGATGTATAGAACCTTTCAACAAGATAGTGTTTTTTCAACTCTCTCAAAATGGAATCTATTCCAAACATATATACCATGGTTCCTTACCTCGACAGGGTACAAATATCTAAATTTCATATTTTTAGATACTTTTTCAGACCTATTGCCGATACTAAGTAGCAGCCAAAAATTTGTATCCATTTTTCATGATATTATGCATGGGTCAGATATATTATGGCGAATTCGTCAGATTCCATTGTGTCTTCCACAATGGAATCTGATAAGTGAGATATGGAATCTGATAAGTGAGATTCCGGGTAATTGTTTACATAATCTTCTTCTGTCCGAAGAAATTATTCATCGAAATAATGAGTTACTATTAATATCGACACATCTGAGATCGCTAAATGTTCAGGAGTTCTTCTATTCAATCCTTTTCCTTCTCCTTGTTGCTGGATATCTCGTTCGTACACATCTTCTCTTTGTTTCTCGAGTCTATAGTGAGTTACAGACAGAGTTCGAAAAGGTAAAATCTTTGATGATTCCATCATACATGATTGAGTTGCGAAAACTTCTGGATAGGTATCCTACATCTGAACTGAATTCTTTCTGGTTAAAGAATCTCTTTCTAGTTGCTCTGGAACAATTAGGAGATTCTCTAGAAGAAATACGGAGTTTTGCTTTTGGTGGCAACATGCTATGGGGTGGTGGTCCCACTTATGGGGTCAAATCAATACGTTCTAAGAAGAAATATTTGAATCTCATCGATCTCATAAGTATTATACCAAATCCCATCAATCGAATCGCTTTTTCGAGAAATACGAGACATCTAAGTCATCCAAGTAAAACAATCTATTCCTTGATAAGAAAAATAAAAAACGTGAATGGTGATTGGATTGATGATAAAATAGAATCCTGGGTCTTGAACAGTAATTCGATTGATGATAAAGAAAGAGAATTCTTGGTTCAGTTTTCTACCTTAACGACAGAAAAAAGGATTGATCAAATTCTATTGAGTCTGACTCATAGTCATCATTTATCAAAGAATAACTCTGGTTATCAAATGATTGAACAACCGGGAGCAATTTACTTACGATATTTAGTTGACATTCATAAAAAGTATCTAATGATTTATGAATTCAATACATCCTGTTTAGCAGAAAGACGTATATTCCTTGCTAATTATCAGACAATTACTTATTCACAAACCTTGCGGGGGGCTAATAGTTTTCATTTCCCATCTCATGGAAAACCCTTTTCGCTCCGCTTAGCCCTACCTCCCCCTAGTAGGGGTATTTTAGTGATAGGTTCTATAGGAACTGGACGATCCTATTTGGTCAAATACCTAGCGACAAACTCCTATGTTCCTTTCATTACAGTATTTCTGAACAAGTTCCTGGATAACAAGCCTAAGGGTTTTCTTATTGATGATAGTGACGATATTGATGATAGTTACGATAGTGACGATATCGACCGTGACCTTGATATGGAGCTGGAGCTTCTAACTATGATGAATACGCTAACTATGGATATGATGCCAGAAATAGACCGATTTTATATCACCTTTCAATTCGAATTAGCAAAAGCAATGTCTCCTTGCATAATATGGATTCCAAACATCCATGATCTGGATGTGAATGAGTCGAATTACTTATCCCTCGGTCTTTTAGTGAACTATCTCTCCAGGGATTGTGAAAGATGTTCTACTAGAAATATTCTTGTTATTGCTTCGACTCATATTCCCCAAAAAGTAGATCCGGCTCTAATAGCTCCGAATAAATTAAATACATGCATTAAGATACGAAGGCTTCTTATTTCACAACAACGAAAACACTTTTTCACTCTTTCATATACTAGGGGATTTCACTTGGAAAAGAAAATGTCCCATACTAATGGATTCGGGTCCACAACGATGGGTTCAAATGTACGAGATCTTGTAGCACTTACCAACGAGGCCCTATCGATTAGTATTATACAAAAAAAATCCATCATAGACACTAATATAATTAGATCTGTTCTTCATAGACAAACTTGGGATTTCCGATCTCAGGTAAGATCGGTTCAGGATCATGGGATCCTTTTCTATCAGATAGGAAGGGCTGTTTCACAAAATGTACTTCTAAGTAATTGCTCCATAGATCCTATATCTATCTATATGAAGAAGAAATCATGTGACGGGGGGGATTCTTATTTGTACAAATGGTACTTCGAACTTGGAACGAGTATGAAGAAATTAACGATACTTCTTTACCTTTTGAGTTGTTCTGCCGGATCGGTCGCTCAAGACCTTTGGTCTCTACCCGGACCTGATGAAAAAAATGGGATCACATCTTATGGACTCGTTGAGAATAATTCTGATCTAGTTCATGGCCTATTAGAAGTAGAAGGCGCTCTGGTGGGATCCTCACGTACAGAAAAAGATTGCAGTCAGTTTGATAAGGATCGAGTGACATTGCTTCTTCGGTCCGAACCAAGGAATCCCTTAAATATGATTCAAAATGGATCTTATTCTATCGTTGATCAGAGATTTCTCTATGAAAAATATGAATCGGAGTTTGAAGAAGGGGGGGGAGTCCTCGACCCACAACAGATAGAGGAGGATTTTTTCAATCACATCGTTTGGGCTCCTAGAATATGGAGCCCTTGGGGCTTTCTATTTTATTGTATTGAAAGGCCCAATGAATTGGGATTTCCCTATTGGGCCAGGTCATTTCGGGACAAGCGGATCATTTATGATGAAGAGGATGAGCTTCAAGAGAATGATTCAGAGTTCTTGCAGGGTGGAACCATGCAGTACCAGACACGAGATAGATCTTCCAAAGAACAGGGCTTTTTTCGAATAAGCCAATTCATTTGGGACCCCGCGGATCCACTCTTTTTCCTATTCAAAGATCAGCCTTTTGTCTCTGTGTTTTCACATCGACAATTCTTTACAGATGAAGAGATGTCAAGGGAACTTCTTACTTCCCAAACAGATCTTCCTACATCTATATATAAACACTGGTTTATCAAGAATACGCAAGAAAAGCATTTTGAATTGTTGATTCATTGCCAGAGATGGCTTAGAATCAATAGTTCATTATCTAATGGATTTTTCCGTTCTAATACTCTATCTGAGAGTTATCAATATTTATCAAATCTGTTCCTATCTAACGAAGCGCTATTGGATCAAATGACAAAGACATTGTTGAGAAAAAGATGGCTTTTCCCAGATGAGATGGTTGTTGCTATCTGCTCCAATAACGAATCATTGGTTTAACTGAATAACTAAAAAAAAAAAAAAAATAGATAGACCTTTCTTTCTCTTCGTCTCAGGTCGATGGATCTTCTCAATTGAAAGATCCCCTATATCGATAATACACATTCCAGTTTGGGAACGTCCGGTGCCAAAGTCATTGAATGGGTAAGTCGCCAATTCCTAAAACGGACTATTTAATGTACTTTATCCGCCCGCTGGGTTACGGGTGGGTATTTTACCAGAGGTTTTGATTGTATCAAATCTACCCCTGTGTGATTTTTGTTGAAGCATATACTCCTCGGG
>NC_022868.1:110000-125000 GCF_004193775.1 Glycine soja | reverse complement strand
CCAAACTACCCGTTATCCAATAAAGACCTAAAATTCCCAATAATAAACCAAAATCCCCGACACGATTAGTTACAAATGCTTTTTGACAAGCATTTGCCGCAATAGGACGTGTGAACCAAAAGCCTATTAATAAATAAGAACACATTCCAACCAATTCCCAAAAAACATAAATTTGTATCAAATTCGAACTAGTAACTAATCCCAACATTGAAATATTAAAAAGAGTCAGATAAGCAAAAAATCTCAAATATCCTTGATCATGAGACATATAATTATCACTATAAATAAGAACCAGAATGCCAACAGTAGTAATTAATATTGACATAATAGAAGTAAGTGAATCGATCAAGTACCCAAACTCTAAAGAAAGATCATTATTTATGGTCCAAGACCATACATATTGATAAAAAGAACTATTATTGATTTGATGAATAGACAAATCAAGCGAAAACATCATAACTATAGTTAACAATAAAATACTAGGAAAAGCCCACATACGGCGAAGATATTTGGTTGCTGTCGGAAAAAGTAGAAGTCCCACTCCTATTAACATAGGAACTGGAAATGGAATAAAAGGTATGATCCATGAATATTGATGTGTATATTCCATACAATAAACAAAAAAATTATGATTCTAATGAATTTTGTTTCTTATTCGTCGGTTTTTATTTTATCTTTTTTGTAAAGAAGGGGTTCGGTTAATAAAAAGTAAACATAGAATTAATTAAAATAGAATGATCTATTATTAATTATTCTGAATCTTTATCTTTGTACAATATTTTTTTTTTCAAAAACATTAGTTCGTTTTTTTAACTAATTTAGTATTTTTTATTACAATAAACAATATCTATGTTTGGAAAATTTTAGAAAAAGTATTATAATATTCAATGTTTTACTTGAAATAGTAAAAAATGGGAATTAAGATAGATAAAATATATGGCTAATTAAAGATAAATATATTTTCATAAAAATGTCTTTCACATCGAATTCTATAACAATCAAAAGCTATACTAATTATATGGCAGTTCCAAAAAAGCGCACTTCTATATCAAAAAAAAGGATTCGGAACACTTTATGGAAAAAGAAGGGATATTTTACAACATTGAAAGCTTTTTCATTAGCGCAATCTATTTTTACGGGGAATTCAAAAAGCTTTTTTTGTAACAAATACAAACGTTAGACTAATTTCAATTAACTAGGTTCAACGAATATTTTTAAATACAAAAAGAAATACGAATATAAATTTCATATATAATCTAATATAGTATAATATTCATTTTGGATATTTACATTATATCTATATATCTATCTATATATAGATAGATATATAGATAGATATATAGATATATTTCTAATAGATTCTAAGGGACTTTTTTAAAATTCTTTTATTTAATGTTTAGTAAACAAATATTGTATTTTAATTAATTCTTTGAATCTCGACAATCGACTAAAAATTTGTTATTATGATTTCGAGTAAGCCGCTATGGTGAAATTGGTAGACACGCTGCTCTTAGGAAGCAGTGCTAGAGCATCTCGGTTCGAGTCCGAGTAGCGGCATGACATCTTATCTTCTAAAAAATAGGTCCTATAATGAACTCCATTCTTATTTCTATTCCTAGTATTTAGATTTTTTTCATTATATATGGTATTTGCAAGTTTAGAACATATATTAACTCATATATCGTTTTCGGTCGTATCTATTTTAATTTCAATTCATTTGATAACCTTATTATTTGTCAAAGAAATCATAGGATTATCTGATTCGTCCAAAAAAGGCATGATAATAACTTTTTTTTGTATAACAGGATTGTTAGTTACTCGTTGGGTTTTTTCAGGCCATTTACCGTTTAGTGATTTATATGAATCATTAATATTTCTTTCATGGACTTTTTCCATTTTTTATATGGTTCCTTGCTTCAAAAAATCTAAAAACTACTATTTAAATACAATAATAACACCAAGTGTTATTTTTACCCAAGGCTTTGCTACTTCGGGGCTTTTAACGAAAATGCATGAATCGTTAATATTAGTACCTGCTTTACAGTCCCATTGGTTAATGATGCACGTAAGTATGATGATATTGGGTTATGCAACTCTTTTATGCGGATCATTATTATCAGTGGCTATTTTAGTCATTACATTTCAAGAACTCATACAAATTATTGGTAAAAGCAAGAATTTCTATTTTTTAAATGAATCATTTTCTTTTGCTGAAATCAAATACATGAATATGACTGATAAAAATAATGTTTTACAAAAAACTTCTTTTTTGTCTTATAGAAATTATTATAGATCTCAATTTCTTCAACAATTGGATCGTTGGGGTTACCGTACTATTAGTCTAGGTTTTATCTTTTTAACGATAGGTATTATTTCAGGAGCAGTATGGGCTAATGAGGCATGGGGATCATATTGGAATTGGGATCCAAAGGAAACTTGGGCTTTTATTACTTGGACTATATTCGCGATTTATTTACATACTAGAAAAAATAAAAAATTGGAAGATCTAAATTCTTCAATAGTCGCCTCCATAGGTTTTCTTATAATTTGGGTATGTTATTTAGGTATAAATCTTTTAGGAATAGGACTACATAGTTATGGTTCATTTACACCTAATTGAATTAAAATAAGTAAAGAACTTCACAAATAAAAATATCGAAAACATAATATATATATAATAACAAAGAAAACTTCGAATAAAATGATTGAGAACCCCTTGAATCACTACTACAGTACTTGATTCAAGGGGTTCTCAAAACAACAAACATATTCAATTAGAATTCAAATTCATTTTTATGGAATTAATATAATACAAAAGAAATATAGGTTTTTGTATTGTGCATAGGATTTCTTTTTTTTTTTAGTTTTTATTTATTCGTGAAAACTATCTATAAAAAATTAGATAGAATAGCTTCAACCTTGTCAGCCGAAAATGAAAAAATAAAATCTGGATAAATGCCAATACTTATTACGGGTATAAGGATAGAAATTGAAATAAATAATTCTCGTGGCCCCGAATCAAAAAAATAAGAATTTGGTGTATTAAAAAGCTTGTATCCATAGAACATTTGACGTAACATAGATAATGAATAAATAGGAGTTAATATCATTCCAATTGCTGTTACAAAAGTTATTAGTATTTTTGTGATTAAAAGATATTTTTGGCTAGTAATTATTCCCAATAAGACTATCAATTCTGCAACAAAACCGCTCATGCCCGGCAATGCAAGAGAAGCCATCGATAAGATAGTGAAAACCGTGAATATTTTTGGCATTGGGATAGCCATTCCACCCATTTCGTCGAGATAAAGAAGACGTAGTCTATCATAACTCGTTCCCGCCAAGAAAAAAAGCGCAGCGCCAATAAATCCGTGAGATATTATTTGTAAAATAGCCCCGTTGAGACCTGTATCGCTTATAGAACCAATTCCTAAAAGTAAGAAACCCATATGAGATACTGAAGAATAAGCTATTCTTTTTTTTAAATTGCGTTGACCAAGAGATGTTGAAGCTGCATAGATTATTTGAATTGAACCTAATAGTATTAACCAGGGAGAAAATATAGAATGAGCGCGAGATAAGAATTCCATATTAATTCGAACCAACCCATATGCTCCCATTTTTAATAATATTCCGGCTAAAAGCATACAAGTGCTGTAATGTGCCTCTCCGTGGGTGTCTGGTAACCATGTATGTAAGGGTATAATTGGTGATTTGACAGCAAAAGCAATAAGAAACCCGATATAGAATATTATTTCCAGTGCCACGGGATATGATTGATTAGTTAATGATTCGAAATTTAATGTTGGTTCATTAGAGCTATAGAAACTCATACCCAGAATTCCCAGTAATAAAAAAACAGAACTTCCCGCAGTGTACAAAATAAACTTTGTAGCTGAATACAAACGTTTTTTTCCACCCCACATAGATAAAAGTAGATAAACGGGAATTAATTCGAATTCCCACATGATGAAAAAAAGTAAAATGTCTTGAGAAGAAAATGTTCCTATTTGACCACTATACATTGCTAACATCAGGAAATAGAATAATTTGGATTCTCTAGTAACCGGCTGAGCCGCTAACGTAGCTAACGTAGTGATAAATCCCGTCAATAAAATGGGTCCTAGAGAGAGTCCATCTATTCCGAAGCTCCAGTAAAAGTCAAAAAAATTGATCCATTTATAATTTTCTGTCAATTGGATTAGTGGATCATCCAGTTCGAAATGATAACAAAATACATAGGATGTTATAAGGAGATCAATTAAACATATACAAATAGTATACCATTTAATTACCTTATTTCCTTTATGGGGAAATAAGAAAATTAAGGAACCCCCGACTATTGGCAAAATTACAACTGTTGTTAACCAAGGAAAATAATTCGTGATAAAAATAAGATATACTTAGACTAGAAAAACCCGCGCTCAAAATAAAAAAAGATTTCCTTTTTTATTTTGAGCGCGGGTTTTTACCAGTAAAAAAACGTACTTGTGTGTGGTTCTTTTTGAAACGTATCAATAAGCTAGACCCATGCTTCGAGTTGTTTCATGCCATAAATAAACTCTAACACTTAAGAAATCTGTCGGACAGGCGGATTCACACCTCTTACAACCAACACAGTCCTCTGTTCTTGGGGCAGAAGCTATTTGTTTAGCTTTACATCCGTCCCAAGGTATCATTTCTAATACATCCGTTGGGCAGGCTCGGACACATTGAGTACATCCTATACATGTATCATAAATTTTTACTGAATGTGACATTGGATCGTAATCCTTGAACATCAAAAATTCAACATTTTCAATCTAGTAAACTTGTAAACGAATTTATATATATTAGATACCAGATGAATCAATGATTTATAAAAATTTTGATAATCAAAATATACTTATAGATTAATTAATAATAAGAGAATAGAACCAAGATACTTTGATTTCTTATCTTTGTTTTCGCAAACATGATTCTAATTTATATATCATATATGCTTATGCTAATTTGAATTCATTAATAGTACACACAAAATATAAATTATACTTTTTTTATTTTTTATGGGTAATATTATTTATTCAATAAATTTGATTGATTGATACGGGTTGATTTTCTATTACGATAAATTGAGGAAACAATAGCCGGTCCGATAGCTGCTTCAGCAGCTGCAATAGCTATAACAAAAATTGAAAAAATATTTCCTTTTAATTGTCGACTATCAAAAAAATCAGAAAAGGTTACGAGATTTATATTAACTGCATTCAGTATAAGTTCAAGACACATAAGGGCTCTAACCATATTCCGGCTCGTGATCAACCCATATATACCTATAGAAAATAAATAGGCACTCAAAACAAGTGCATGCTCGAATATCATTGACCAACTCCTTATCAATTTTTATTCATTTCGATATGAACAAGAAGAATTCAACGGATTTGATTGACTAATATTATAAGTCTACAACAAAATAAAGTATTCGCAATAAAAAAAAGATTTTATACAGAAATATTCGTTTTCATTCACATAGAATTCAACCAAAATAAATGTGATAAAATCTAAAAAAAAAAAAAAATTGAATTTTGGTTTTGGTTTATATTATTAGTTCTAAAAATTTCTTATTGGCGAGCTACGACAATTGCACCTATCAAAGCAACTAAAAGGATTATTGAAATTAGTTCAAATGGAAGAAAAAAATCTGTTGATAAATGAATTCCAATTTGTTGACTAGTACTTATCAAATCTTGCTCTATAATCTGATTGGGTCTTGTAGTCCAAATAATCCCGTGCCATGATGTATCTAGAATAGTAGTTATTAGTGAAACAAAGATACTTGTACAAACCATCAAAGTAATTCCATCCCCAACAGTCCAAAGACGAAAATCTTGGTAATATTCCGAACCATTCATAAACATCACAGCAAATATTATTAAAACATTTATAGCGCCCACATAAATAAGTAGTTGTGATGCAGCTACAAAATGGGAGTTTGATAAAATATAGAATAAAGATATACAAACAAGAACTAGGCCCAATGAAAAAGCAGAAAAAATGGGATTCGTAAATAATACTACTCCCAGACTTCCTAATATAAGACCCGATCCAAGAAAGACTAAAAGAAAATCATGTAGCGGTTCGGGCAAATCCATTCTATGTAAAATAAGAGATAAATAAATCGAAATTTCATGACCTTATTGATATGACCAGGAAAAAAACTTATTAAATACTAAAATTATCTCCGCATTGAATTCCACCAACTCCTAACATAAGAGGTGTGAGTTGCTATAGGTACAGTTGTTATAGGATCAATGTTATTTCATTCTTTTCTTTCAGTGAAAGAAGAATTTCAAAATAAACGAATATATATATATCCGTATTTTATTCTTTTTATATTTTATATAAGTATTCTATTATTTTCGTTTTTAGAAGAATTTTATAATTTTATAAATAATTAATTGAATTTTATTTGAATTGTTCTAATTGTATAATCATCAATTACTGACACTGGTAAACGGCCCAAAGCAATTTGATTATAATTTAATTCGTGGCGATCATAAGTTGAAAGTTCATATTCTTCGGTCATTGATAAACAATTTGTTGGACAATATTCAATACAGTTACCACAAAATATACAGATTCCGAAATCAATACTATAATTAAGCAACTGTTTCTTTCGAATATCAGTTTCTAGTTTCCAATCAACAACAGGTAGATCGATGGGACATACACGAACACATACTTCACAAGCAATGCATTTATCAAATTCAAAATGTATTCGACCGCGGAAACGTTCTGATGAGATTATTTTTTCATAAGGATATTGAATAGTTACGGGTAACCTATTTGCGTGAGATAGGGTAATCGTGAAACCCTGACCAATGTACCTTGCAGCTCGGACTGTTTGTTGACTATAATTTATGAATCCACTTACCATAAGGAACATATCGTGAATATCTCTGAATATTTTTTTCTTTCTCTTGTTTGACACAAGTTATGAATATATAAGGTCCACTTTTTTTTACAGTGAAAACAGTTGAGACGAAGTTGTTAATAATAGATTGCCGAGAGAAATGGGTAAAAGAAATTTCCACCCAAGATTTAATAATTGATCTATTCTTAGCCTAGGCAAAGTCCATCTTGTTGCGATAGAAAGGAATAAGAATAAATAAGTTTTAGCTAGTGTAATAAAGATACCAATTATCGTTACAAAAACTCCATATGTTTGATTTATTTCAAAAAAGTCAGAAACGAATATGTATGGAATAGAGATATTTGAACCACCAAAGTAAAGAACTGTTACAAATAAGGAAGAAATGAATAGGTTTAAATAGGAAGCAACATAAAATAAACCAAATTTGATACCCGAGTATTCGGTTTGATAACCCGCTACTAGTTCTTCTTCCGCTTCCGGTAAATCAAAAGGTAATCTTTCACATTCTGCTAGGGACGAGATTAGAAAAACAATGAAACCCATAGGTTGACGCCACAAATTCCATCCCCAAAAACCATATTTTGATTGTGCATCAACTATATCAACTGTACTTAAACTGTTAGATAATCCTAGTCGGTGATGACATTACTGTTACCATCTCTATTACAGAACCGTACATGAGATTTTCACCTCATACGGCTCCCTTAAAGCCTTAAAAAAATCTAAGGACCGGTCCGATTATTTATCCCTTGATACATCTCTAAGGTAGATAATATTCTATTTTATCGGACGGTTCTGAATTAGACCTATTGAATTCTGTCTGTTCTAAAAAAACAAATTTTAAAAGAAATACATTTAATAAAGAAAAAATAAAATACATTTTAACATTTCTTTAAATAAATAAAAAATACAAAAAGTACTTCTGAATTGATCTCATCCTTTAAAAAATTCAAATTCAAATTTGTTGAGTAATAACTTAATTCTTCCATAAAATACTCTTTTCAAATTATCAATAACTCCCTCATCATTTTCGATTACGAAAAAGAATTATACATGTTCATTTTTTAAATTATGACATGAATTCTATCTCCATAAATATGGATATAAGACAAACAAGAAAAGGGGGATCACTTTTTTTTTCGTTCTTATCCTAGTCTTTTTTGTGTAAGTAAAATAAAAGGGGACTTCCAAAAATTAAAGGATTATTTCGTTTCTGATAGTTATTTATTTAATCGGTGGATGGAAGTATACTCTGGATCGGAATTCTGGGGAGTACTGCCTTATTTTTTCTACCAACGGAAAGCCCCAATTAGTATTCTTTTTCTATTATACATAAATATAAATGTTCTTTTGGATATTTTTAAAAATATACGTTACTAATCCTTTGTGTATTTTGGTGTTTCTAATCATCCATTCATTTTTTATTAATCCCTTATTTATGTTATTTATGTTAATATATATATGCTAATTCATACAAATGATATTGAAAATTTAATTTAAAAAGGGTTGGTCTTTTACGCCCGCTTCAAGACAGGATGACTAATCAACCAACCTTGGGAAAAACAACAACTTCTACCTATAATTTAATTCATTTTTTTCACTTAATTCTTATACATAGAAAATGAGACTCAATATTTTTACTGCAATTTAAAATCATCATCTTTTCTATTAACTATAAGTAATATAGTATTCTATAAATTATATTCAAAAGAAGCTGTTTTATTGCACTCATATAACTATCTGATTAAATTCTTCAATCCGAATGCGAAAAATAATAAAAAAAATAAATTCAATAGATATATATTCAATTTATTTTCCTACTTTACTACAAAGTACTATAAAGAGAGGGGTATAGCAAATAGTATCAAAAAATTTCTGTCTCAACGAATCGCACGTAGAGATATTGATAACACACATAGAGTTAATGGTATTTCATAACTAATCGATTGAGCAGCTGCTCGTAGACCACCCAAAAAGGAATATTTATTATTTGACCCATATCCTGACATAAGAAGTCCAATGGGAGCAATACTCGAAATAGCAATCCATAAAAAAACACCAATATTCAGATCAGATAAAACAAAGTTATAGCCAAAAGGAATTACTGAATAGCTTATTATAATCGATATGACTGATATAGATGGTCCTATACTGAATAAACGAATATCTCCTCTAGATGGAATAAGATTCTCTTTGAAAAGTAATTTTGTTCCGTCTGCTAGAGCTTGAAGAACTCCAAAAGGACCTGTGTATTCAGGTCCAATACGTTGTTGTATCCCTGCGGATATTTCCCTTTCTAACCATACAATTGCTAGTACACTTATCGTAATTCCCAATATAAGAATCAAAATAGGGGCAAATACCCATATAATTCCATATATCTCTTTAAAAGATTCCAATCTGAAAAAAAAATGGATATCTTGTATCTCTGTTAAATAAATTATCATTTCAACGATCAACTTCTCCCATAATAATATCTATGCTACCTAGTATTGTCATAATATCGGCCAATTTCATTCTTTTAACTAATTGAGGAAGAATTTGCAAATTGATAAAACCTGGCGGACGAATTTTCCATCTCCAGGGAAAACCATTTTGATCCCCTATTAGAAAAATTCCCAATTCTCCCTTGGGGGCTTCAATTCTTACATAAAGTTCTTGTTTTGGCAATTCAAAAGTCGGAGACGGTTTTTTACTAATAAATCGATACTCAAACTCATTCCATTCTGGCTCTTTTTCTCTATCAAAGCAGCGAATTTCTAAATTTTCATATGGTCCGCCGGGAATTCCTTCCAAAGCCTGTTGAATAATTTTTATGGATTCCATCATTTCACCAATTCGAACTAAATAACGAGCTAAGGAATCTCCTTCTTTTTGCCATTGAACTTCCCAATCAAATTCTTCGTAACATTCATAATTATCCACTTTACGGAGATCCCATTGTATTCCGGAAGCCCGAAGCATGGGTCCTGATAAACCCCAATTTATTACTTCCTTTATATCAACTACACCTACCCCCTCAACCCGTTCTAAAAAAATCGGATTTCGCGTAATAAGTTTTTGATATTCAACAATTCTTGTTAAAAAATAATCGCAGAAATCATAACATTTATCTACCCAACCATAAGGTAGATCAGTCGCTACCCCCCCGATACGAAAAAAATTATGCATCATTCTCATACCCGTCGCAGCTTCAAATAGATCATATATTAATTCTCTTTCTCTGAAAATATAGAAGAAGGGGGTTTGTGCACCAATATCTGCCATAAAAGGTCCTAGCCATAGTAGGTGAGAAGCTATACGACTTAACTCCAACATTATTACTCGGATATAACTGGCTCTTTTAGGTACTTGAATATTTCCCAACTGTTCTGGTCCATTTACAGTTATTGCTTCTGTGAACATAGTAGCTAAATAGTCCCAACGTGTTACATAAGGCAAATATTGTATAATTGTTCGGTTTTCCGCTATTTTTTCCATTCCTCTGTGTAAATAACCCAATATAGGTTCACAATCAATAACATCCTCACCGTCTAGAGTAACAATAAGTCTAAGAACACCATGCATTGATGGGTGGTGAGGCCCCATATTGACTATCATGAAGTCCTTTCTTGTAGTTGAGATATTCATAGGTTTTTCCTCGATTTATTTTTTTATGAATCGCTTAAAAAAAAAAGTTCATCAAAATTCAAGATCTAATAAATCGAATAATTGAGAATTACTCTTCAATTTAACGAATTTGTGACTCTCGAATATCAAACTGATTTATTAATTTTTTATACCGTATTCTATCTTTCTTTGACAAATAAGACAGCAATCTTTGTCGTTTTCCCAAAATTTTACGTAAACCTCTTTGAGATAAATAGTCTTTTCGGTGCAATTCAAAATGTGAAGTAAGTCTTCGTATTCTATCGGTAAATTTGAATATTTGAAATTCAACCGATCCTGGGTTTTTTTCTTTTTTTTCTTGTGAAATAACAGGTATAATTGAATTTTTTACCATAAAAAAATTAAAGTTTTTCCCTTCTCTTCGCTTTTTACTTTTGATAGATATTTTGATTGATCAGTAATAGTAATGACACTAATTTTGAATTTTTTATATAAATCTGAATTTACTTAATTTACTTAAGAATTCTTGATTTTTTTACAATCGAATTAATTCTTATAAATAAAAAAAATGGAATCCATGCAATTTAAATAGATATAAAGGAGACTTTTTTTATAGATTCACCATAAAAAATGGTATACTTAAAAAAAACATAATTTTGTGGATTCTTTTTTTATCTAAGGTATATATCAGTGAATTAGTATCAATGCCATACCATAATGCGTGTCTTTATTTATGTTATGTATCTATATCTATCTATATAGATAGATATAGATATTAATTTGTCTTCTATTTACCATATAAATATGGTAAATAGAAGACAAATTTGGATTAACGAATTTTCATTCGCGGATACATATGTATCCTTACTATACTGAAACGGCTTCCATTATGGGTATTAAACCAATATCGATTTATACAAGCTAAATCTTCTAATCGATATTTTGGCCAAAGAAAAATTTTGAAATTCATTAGTTTTTTTTTATCTTTCTCAAAATATTTTCTTTTTTTAGTCAAAAGTGGAAAACCATTTTGGACTTTATTTGGATTATAAAATATTGTGTTTCTATGCATACTATTTATATTATTTGGATTTAAACAAATTAGAATTCTCAATTCTCTACGACGTCTAGCGGATAAAATGTTTTCAGGAACAAGTAAATCAGAATTATCTTTTTCTTTTTTTTCTGTTATTTTTTGATCTCTTGTTCTTGTAATATATTTATAAAAATTTTTCTTATTAACATGAATTTTTTCTGGGTATTTGTGATAAATTTTGCGTTTATTCTTTTGAATTAATGAAAGACCTATGGTTTGATACATAAAAAATTGTTTATTGTTTTTTCTAGACAGGCGAACTGGTTCGATAACAAATATTTCTTTTTTCATAAATTTGTTATTTTTCTTTTTCCTTAAGCCTAGAAGAATTAAATTCTTCTGATTTTGAATCATCATAATATCTAGACCTAGTTCTCCTCTTTGAATAGAGGCTATTGTAATTTCTCTTAAATTTTTTAATCTAATCAGGAGACAATATACTTTGACATTGTTAAATATTCTTTGACCTAAGAAATTATTCCAATTTAAATGTAAAATCAAAAAATTTCTTAGTAAGAAATTAAGTTCTGCCTCCATCTTGTTCTTGTCTTTCTTTTTCTTTATACCCTTACTATTCTTTTCACTGTCTGATCCTACATAATCGTTTTCAATATCTTTTTCTTGGTTTGAGATAGATGATTCAAGATTTCGTTGATCAGGGTATTCTGCTTTTGCCCGATTTCGAGTCTCTAACTCCAATTCAAGAGATTCATTTTTTTTCTTTCTAGTAATGTTCTTTTTATTTTCACTAACATTTTGATTTACATTAGAAGAAAAAAAAAGTAATTTAATTGGTATAACCTGCGAGTTACCCCTATATGCGTCATAAAATATCACAAATTTTGAAAAGAACCAAAATTCTGGATTCGATATGGAACGATTTAGTATTTCTCTATTGATTCCCATCCAATCAAAATACTTTCTATACAGATTTTTTTCCATATCTAGAATCGCATCTTCCGATATATAATTCTTGATAAAGAGATTATCTATGATATCAAATAATTCTTTTTTATACGTGTTGTAATTAGAAGAAATCACTTGGTTTTTTTTTACTTGAAATAGGGATCTATATCCATAAATATATGAGTCTTTCTTATCTGCATAATTGATAAAATTATAGGATAAAAGATCGTATCTATATTGTTTTCTAATTTTTTTTTTTAATGCGTTTACTTGTTGTTCTTTGTAAAGAATTAATTGGCTTTTTTCATATGAATTGCATTTGGTTAAATCTTTATTTTGAGCTATACGATATTCAGTTATTCTATTTCTCCATTTTTGTGGTACTAATCTGGACCATCTACTTTTAGATAAGTCATATTGATAATAATGATCCTTTAACCAATTTGTCCATTGATTTATTACAGAATTGAGAGGGTTATTATGTTTTAATTTATAATGAAATATTCCTTGTGCTCCAAAAAAAGAATCCTTTATTTCATTTTTCAGAAAAAAAAAAATTCCATGATATTGAAAAACAGATCTTAACTTATAGATGTTTATGTTAATAATTCGGGTGTGTAATAAATTAAAAAATACATATGCTTGTGACAAAAAGGAGATGTCACAAGAATTATGTGAATTCGGATTTCTAGTATGAAAATATTTGTGTAAAATTGAAATAAAGCGAATTATACTTTGATTTGTTTTATAAATTCTTTCTGCATTTGCTTCATTATCGTAAATGGATTTATTTAAAAATTTTTTTGTTAATTCAAGAAAAAGTTGTATATTGATCCTCGGAATACAACTGATATATAGAAATATATCTCTGTATATCCTTTTCATGAAAAATTTAAAAAAAGAATGTGATTTACGAGTTAATCGAGCATTTCTTCTTCTTTGTAATATCTGCAATTTTTTTTTTTCGAATTCTACCCTTTTACTATCATAAGTTGTTTTGTTTGAATGAATATTTGTCTCTGAAATTACAAGCCCCTTTTTAATTTTTTCAATTTTTTTTATAACTGCTTTTCTTTTAGCATTAAGATCCTTTATTTTTTTTTTTTTCAATGAACAATTTACTGAATTTATCGATTGAATTGAAATGGTTGTTTCAGAAATCATTGGATTATTCTTATAAATTGTTGAATCTTTTTTATTTTCGCTCAATTCATCTATCTTTTTGAATTTAAATTTAATAAATAGCAATTTGAAAAATTGTTTTATTTTCGTTAGGCTTAGAATACTTTTGAGAATACTTTTAAGAATACTTTCGATAATACTTTTGCTAATCCTTTTTGCTTTTTCTATTAAGATAGTTAGAAACAATTTCAATTTTTCACTTAAAACTTTTAGAACTCGAAAAGTGAAAAATTGAAATTGTTTCGTTTTTTTTTTTAGTTCTTTAAAAATGGGGTCAAAAAATGATGAAAATCTATTTTTTTGGGGAGAACCAGAAAAGGGCAAGTCGACTTCCATCCCCCAAACTGTTAGAAAACAAAAGTTCTTTTTTTTCATTAGATCCTTTTTCTTTTCATTGGATCGTAGCTTAGATTTGTGCCAAGGTTTGAGACGAAAAGGAAATAAGATCTTTATCTGAATACCATCTGTTAGCCATTTTTTTGGAAATTCTCTTTCGGATAATTGAACACCATTATATGTGCATTTAATATACATTTCTCTCTTCCAATCCCTAAAATCTTCCGACCATTCGGGAAATTGAAAAAATAGTATACGAGCAATATTTTTAGTTATTATCAATGAAGGTAATAGAATATATTTTCTAAGAATGGATTGGGTTATTAATAAAATACCTCTTATTACTTGAGCAAATATAATGCTATCCCAGGCTTCTGCTATTTCTATACGTTTTCTTTCCTCATTTTCCTTTTTTTTTTCCTCCTCTTTTTTCGAACTTTCTTTTGCCCTTTCCTCTGTATAACTAGAAATTTCAAATTCTTCCTTTTTTCGCATCCAAATTTTGAACATAAAAAATATTTTCATTGATTTGAAACTATCAAAAGAAAAGAATAAAGGTTTTTCAATTTTATCCAAAAAAAGGGGGGAATGCACCCTTTTTTGAAAAAATTTCCAAGTAACTGTTTTACGCCTTTGAGCACGTATAGATCCTTTGATTATGTCTCGCCGAAAATCCGATTGTTGGGAATAACGTATTAAAGCCAATTCATTTTTTTTTTTTTCAGCGTTATCAGTATCTCCTGTAGGATTATAAGTATCGTACTTCTTAAAAAATTTAGATTTATTAGTCAAAATTACTACACGTTTGGCTTTTCTAGAACGAATTTGATAATTCTCTGCTTCATTTTTTCCCTCCAGTTGTTCCAATTCGTCAATAAATTTGTATGACCATCGAGGAACTTTTTTACGGATTTCGTTTATTCTAATACACTTTGTTCTATTTCCATTTACTATTGTT
>NC_022868.1:87500-92500 GCF_004193775.1 Glycine soja | reverse complement strand
GATAGGAACAGATTTGATAAATATTGATAACTCTCAGATAGAGTATTAGAACGGAAAAATCCATTAGATAATGAACTATTGATTCTAAGCCATCTCTGGCAATGAATCAACAATTCAAAATGCTTTTCTTGCGTATTCTTGATAAACCAGTGTTTATATATAGATGTAGGAAGATCTGTTTGGGAAGTAAGAAGTTCCCTTGACATCTCTTCATCTGTAAAGAATTGTCGATGTGAAAACACAGAGACAAAAGGCTGATCTTTGAATAGGAAAAAGAGTGGATCCGCGGGGTCCCAAATGAATTGGCTTATTCGAAAAAAGCCCTGTTCTTTGGAAGATCTATCTCGTGTCTGGTACTGCATGGTTCCACCCTGCAAGAACTCTGAATCATTCTCTTGAAGCTCATCCTCTTCATCATAAATGATCCGCTTGTCCCGAAATGACCTGGCCCAATAGGGAAATCCCAATTCATTGGGCCTTTCAATACAATAAAATAGAAAGCCCCAAGGGCTCCATATTCTAGGAGCCCAAACGATGTGATTGAAAAAATCCTCCTCTATCTGTTGTGGGTCGAGGACTCCCCCCCCTTCTTCAAACTCCGATTCATATTTTTCATAGAGAAATCTCTGATCAACGATAGAATAAGATCCATTTTGAATCATATTTAAGGGATTCCTTGGTTCGGACCGAAGAAGCAATGTCACTCGATCCTTATCAAACTGACTGCAATCTTTTTCTGTACGTGAGGATCCCACCAGAGCGCCTTCTACTTCTAATAGGCCATGAACTAGATCAGAATTATTCTCAACGAGTCCATAAGATGTGATCCCATTTTTTTCATCAGGTCCGGGTAGAGACCAAAGGTCTTGAGCGACCGATCCGGCAGAACAACTCAAAAGGTAAAGAAGTATCGTTAATTTCTTCATACTCGTTCCAAGTTCGAAGTACCATTTGTACAAATAAGAATCCCCCCCGTCACATGATTTCTTCTTCATATAGATAGATATAGGATCTATGGAGCAATTACTTAGAAGTACATTTTGTGAAACAGCCCTTCCTATCTGATAGAAAAGGATCCCATGATCCTGAACCGATCTTACCTGAGATCGGAAATCCCAAGTTTGTCTATGAAGAACAGATCTAATTATATTAGTGTCTATGATGGATTTTTTTTGTATAATACTAATCGATAGGGCCTCGTTGGTAAGTGCTACAAGATCTCGTACATTTGAACCCATCGTTGTGGACCCGAATCCATTAGTATGGGACATTTTCTTTTCCAAGTGAAATCCCCTAGTATATGAAAGAGTGAAAAAGTGTTTTCGTTGTTGTGAAATAAGAAGCCTTCGTATCTTAATGCATGTATTTAATTTATTCGGAGCTATTAGAGCCGGATCTACTTTTTGGGGAATATGAGTCGAAGCAATAACAAGAATATTTCTAGTAGAACATCTTTCACAATCCCTGGAGAGATAGTTCACTAAAAGACCGAGGGATAAGTAATTCGACTCATTCACATCCAGATCATGGATGTTTGGAATCCATATTATGCAAGGAGACATTGCTTTTGCTAATTCGAATTGAAAGGTGATATAAAATCGGTCTATTTCTGGCATCATATCCATAGTTAGCGTATTCATCATAGTTAGAAGCTCCAGCTCCATATCAAGGTCACGGTCGATATCGTCACTATCGTAACTATCATCAATATCGTCACTATCATCAATAAGAAAACCCTTAGGCTTGTTATCCAGGAACTTGTTCAGAAATACTGTAATGAAAGGAACATAGGAGTTTGTCGCTAGGTATTTGACCAAATAGGATCGTCCAGTTCCTATAGAACCTATCACTAAAATACCCCTACTAGGGGGAGGTAGGGCTAAGCGGAGCGAAAAGGGTTTTCCATGAGATGGGAAATGAAAACTATTAGCCCCCCGCAAGGTTTGTGAATAAGTAATTGTCTGATAATTAGCAAGGAATATACGTCTTTCTGCTAAACAGGATGTATTGAATTCATAAATCATTAGATACTTTTTATGAATGTCAACTAAATATCGTAAGTAAATTGCTCCCGGTTGTTCAATCATTTGATAACCAGAGTTATTCTTTGATAAATGATGACTATGAGTCAGACTCAATAGAATTTGATCAATCCTTTTTTCTGTCGTTAAGGTAGAAAACTGAACCAAGAATTCTCTTTCTTTATCATCAATCGAATTACTGTTCAAGACCCAGGATTCTATTTTATCATCAATCCAATCACCATTCACGTTTTTTATTTTTCTTATCAAGGAATAGATTGTTTTACTTGGATGACTTAGATGTCTCGTATTTCTCGAAAAAGCGATTCGATTGATGGGATTTGGTATAATACTTATGAGATCGATGAGATTCAAATATTTCTTCTTAGAACGTATTGATTTGACCCCATAAGTGGGACCACCACCCCATAGCATGTTGCCACCAAAAGCAAAACTCCGTATTTCTTCTAGAGAATCTCCTAATTGTTCCAGAGCAACTAGAAAGAGATTCTTTAACCAGAAAGAATTCAGTTCAGATGTAGGATACCTATCCAGAAGTTTTCGCAACTCAATCATGTATGATGGAATCATCAAAGATTTTACCTTTTCGAACTCTGTCTGTAACTCACTATAGACTCGAGAAACAAAGAGAAGATGTGTACGAACGAGATATCCAGCAACAAGGAGAAGGAAAAGGATTGAATAGAAGAACTCCTGAACATTTAGCGATCTCAGATGTGTCGATATTAATAGTAACTCATTATTTCGATGAATAATTTCTTCGGACAGAAGAAGATTATGTAAACAATTACCCGGAATCTCACTTATCAGATTCCATATCTCACTTATCAGATTCCATTGTGGAAGACACAATGGAATCTGACGAATTCGCCATAATATATCTGACCCATGCATAATATCATGAAAAATGGATACAAATTTTTGGCTGCTACTTAGTATCGGCAATAGGTCTGAAAAAGTATCTAAAAATATGAAATTTAGATATTTGTACCCTGTCGAGGTAAGGAACCATGGTATATATGTTTGGAATAGATTCCATTTTGAGAGAGTTGAAAAAACACTATCTTGTTGAAAGGTTCTATACATCTGCCCTTTCTCAAGGCATTTTTTTAGACAAGGACTCCGTTTTTTCCTTTTTTCGGATGGTAAATATTTCTCAGAACATGGAGTGTGAATCAAACCCATGTTTGAATTGAAATTGAGATACTGATGCAAGTTCTTCCCTTCTGAATCAGGTATATTCATATCTGAAAGAGGTTGACAATAAGTTTTTTCAAAATGGACTATTTGTCCCTCTGTTAGAGGTGTTCCAGAAATGTCTGCGATCGAGTAAATAGCTCCACGAACGAATAGATCGTATCGAATTGGAAAATGGAAAGATTTGTACAAGTTATACCCTTCGTCGCCACTTTGTGGAAAATCGTTAGGTATCAATATGTTAGATACCTGTGACTCGATTGGTGAAATAGTATCTCTCTTCAAAAAAGCATGTTTTTTTTGACCATCGCAAAAAGAAAAGATTTTGTTGCGAATGAACAAGATATTGAGGAATTGTCCATACGTAAAATCATAATTATTGATACAGGCCTTTTCCACATAAAAAGGGAATCTTTTGTTACAATAGAAGCAGAAGTGATATTGATTATTCAAGAATCGAAGTCGATTTGCTTTATAAAAAGAGTATATCAATGAACTTCTATGAAATGGTTTCACGGGATTCAGCCAATTGTCTGGATCGTGGGATATCATTGAGAAATAGGAATCTGTGTTATCAAAAGATTTCCTGCGATTCTTTCTAGTATGGAATGAGTCAATCATCCACTTTGGTATCTTATTGAACAAAAATGGTGATATTGTTCCTCCATTGATCAAGAATTTCGATTTTTGGGAAGTATCTTGGTCATCCAATAATAAGGGTTTCCATTTTTTCAAATGAAAGATTTGAAGACCTATTGATTCTAATAACTGATTACAGAGTGGATTATTCGGACCTTTCAATTCATAGATGTGGATCTCGGACCTATGAATGGGGATACCCCCAAAACTCACAAAGAAAAAAGAAGGAAGTGAGTTAGACAAAAAGAGAAGAAACTTGGGCAAAAAAAGAAGTAACTTGGACAAAAAGAAACAAAGTGACTTAGACAAATCTTTTTTGTCGATAACTTCAGACCAATCAATCGAATATTGATTAATATGGAATCGATCGAACACTACTTGAAAACGGCTATTCTGCTCAGAAATGAAATAGTCCAAATGTTCCTGGAAATTCTTGCTCCCATTGGACCATTTGTATCTATATGCATTAGGATCCCGATTCATGGATCTCTCCGTTCGAGAAATAAAAATAAGAGGATCGAACCATTTCTTCTGACTCTTTTTCAAATTGGATAAATGTTGGTTGATCGTGTATTTCATTATAGTTCGATGATTCAGAGTATCATTTCCTATTTGATACCTTTGAATTCCATATTCGAAGTTGCAATTGAATCGATTCAATACATTTCTTATGTAACCATGGGTGCTATATTGGATTTGAATCAGATTTCGGATCAATCTATATTGATTGACTGCCTCCATTATGTTGTTGCTAGTAAATACAACTATTTTAGGTTTTGGATCTTCCAAATTATTCCCGCAAGAGGTCTGGACCCATTTTTTTATGATCCTTCGATAAAAAGATTCATTCTCTTCATAAAAAAGAGGAGGTAGAACCAATAAAGAGTGATTTTTCGATTCATCCCTGGAGTTGAATAACTCATTCAAGAAATGTTTTTGACCCAATCCGGAGGAATCAATAGAAAAAGCAAATCCCTTATGATACACCAGATCCGGCTCGGTTATTGATAGAGTGAATAGATCTGCCATTTCTTGAAATATCTCTTCTGATTCAAAATCGTGGTGTAACGTGTATCTCCCACTGTTCCGGTCATGGAATAGATGAAATAAACCCCAAAATGG
>NC_022868.1:37500-82500 GCF_004193775.1 Glycine soja | reverse complement strand
AAGATAAAAAAATACGAGATTGTATCAAAAATTATATACAAAAAAATATAAGAATATCCTCTGGTGTTGAGGGAATTGGACAGATAAAGATTCAAAAAAGAATTGATCTTATTCAAGTTATAATATATATGGGATTTCCAAAGTTATTAATAGAGGGTAAGTCTCAAAAAATCGAAGAATTACAGACGAATATGCAAAAAAAACTGAATTGTGTGAATCGAAAACTAAACATTGCTATTGTAAAAGTTGCAAATGCTTATAAACACCCTAATATTATTGCAGAATTTATAGCTGGACAATTAAAGAATAGAGTTTCGTTTCGTAAAGCAATGAAAAAAGCTATTGAATTAACTGAACAGGCGGGTACAAAAGGAGTTCAAGTACAAATTGCAGGACGTATCGACGGAAAAGAAATTGCACGTGTTGAATGGATCAGAGAAGGTAGAGTTCCTCTACAAACCATTCGAGCGAAAATAGATTATTGTTGCTATACAGTTCGAACTATTTATGGGGTTTTAGGGATCAAAGTTTGGATATTTTCTAAATAAAGAAAAATATATTATTCTTTATCTTAAATGTGCTATATTTTATCTTAAATGTGCTATATTTTTTTTTAGAAAACAAAAAATGAAAAATTACTCGATTTTTATTTCTCCAAAATGATCAATTTTATAAGATTGAATCGACTAAAAAATGAAATGAATCATTTCATATTGATAGTATTGCTATGCTTAGTGTGCGACTCGTTAGTTTTTTAGAACGGTTCCAATTTAACAAATTTATAAACCGGTTCATCGTATAAATGAATTAAAAAAGAACTAATAACCAACGCATCGCTTCGGATTATCTAGATCTAAAGAACTAGTCAAAACAAAAAAAAATATAAAAAAAGATATATTATAGCAACTGAACTATTGTGAAGCATAAAAGAACAAAAATCTTATTTAGTTGTAAAGCAATAAAAATATACAGATAAATGAAGAGGTGAAAGAAAGAGAGAAAAAAAATCAATGATATAGAATTCTAATATGTAAAGGTCTATGGGTTATCTCATAAAAGGTAGTGTAATAAAGCATCAATCTAAATCAATTCATATCTATTTATATATGAATTAATTTATAACGTAAACAAATTAAGAGCTCTGAATCAATAAAAACTGAGAATATTGATTCACGAAAAAACAAATCAATATTCGAAAAAAAAAAAGATTATTAATTTTAAGATATGAGAAAGGCTCCATTGTCGAATTCAGACCTAACCATTAATCGAGAAGTGATGGGAACGACGAAACCTGCAAATACTTAAGATTTTATTAAAAACAAATCTTAATGATTCATTAGGTGGGATGGCGGAAGAAACCAAAAAGCAATCCTTTTTTTAGGAGTTGTGCCCTACATTACATCTGAATTTGATTGATAATAAAAGAGTAAATATTCGCCCGCGATAATTTTGATTTTATTGAATTTTTTTTTTTATTTTTGCCAATTCTATTTATTCTTTCTAATAATCAAAAATATTCTAATAACTAATAATAAAAAGGAAAATAAAGATTCATTAGAATATTATAAAATAACAAATAATAGAACAAAACAAGATTCTTTAGTTATATATGTAAAACAAAAATGGTTTATTTATAAGAATACATATTCCATTCTATATCAAAACAAAATATAAAAATTTGGAATAGATTCTATGAAATCTCAAAAAATCCCGCTATTCAATTATTCATTAAACATATGAATATTAGTGCATATTATTTTATCGATTAGATTAAATAGATTATCTATATATATAGATAGATATCTATTTGAATTGCTTCATTCGCGAGGAGCCGTATGAGGTGAAAATCTCATGTACGGTTCTGTAATAAAGATGGAATTGAGAAACAACCATCAATTATAACCCCCAAAGAACCAGATTTCGTAAACAACATAGAGGAAGAATGAAAGGAATATCCTATCGAGGGAATCATATTTGCTTCGGAAGATATGCTCTTCAAGCACTTGAGCCAGCTTGGATAACATCTAGACAAATAGAAGCGGGACGGCGGGCAATGTCACGAAATGTTCGCCGAGGTGGACAAATATGGGTACGCATATTTCCAGACAAACCGGTTACAGTAAGACCTACTGAAACACGTATGGGTTCAGGAAAAGGTTCTCCCGAATATTGGGTAGCTGTCGTTAAACCTGGGAAAATACTTTATGAAATGGGTGGGGTACCAGAAAATATAGCAAGAAAGGCTATTTCAATAGCATCATCCAAAATGCCTATACGAACTCAATTCATTATTTCAGGGTAATAAATTAGAACCAAAGGAAAGAGGTCTTTAAGATGAAAACAAAAAATGCAAATGTAGGTTCCTTTTTTTGAACACAAAATATTTTTACTTCCATTTTTTGACTGAAAGAATAAAAAAATGATATGATTCAACCTCAAACTCATTTGAATGTAGCTGATAATAGCGGAGCACGCGAACTGATGTGTATTCGAATCCTAGGAGCTAGTAATCGACGATATGCTTATATTGGTGACATTGTTGTTGCTGTAATCAAACAAGCAGTACCAAATACGAACTTAGAAAGATCAGAAGTGATCAGAGCTGTAATTGTACGTACTTGTAAAGAACTCAAACGTAGCAACGGTATAATAATTCAGTATGATGATAATGCTGCAGTTGTCATTGATCAAGAAGGAAATCCAAAAGGAACTCGAATCTTTTGTGCAATCGCCCGGGAATTGAGACAGTTAAATTTCACTAAAATAGTTTCATTAGCACCCGAGGTATTATAAGACGAAACTGTGCTATGGATACATTATTTTTTTGTGAAATAGATTAATTAATCTATTTTATCTAACATATATCCCTTTTGTAGTAATTATTAGAATTTGTAGTAATTATTATAAGTATTAGAAGCAGCAATTCTTATTTATTTCAGATTAATACTTGATAACCTAAACAATATATCTATATATAGAATATAGATAGATATATATATAATAGAACGTAAAAAAAAAAAGAATAATAAATAGAAAAAGGAGCATGTTGATTATATAGAAAGTAAAGGGCAACAATCATTTTTGTTTACCATGGGTAAGGACACCATCGCTGACATAATAACCTATATAAGAAATGCTGACATGAATAAAAAAGGAATGGTTCAAATACCATTTACTAACATAACAGAAAACATTGTAAAAATACTTTTACGCGAGGGTTTTGTTGAAAACGTCAGAAAACATAGAGAAAACGACAAATATTTTTTAGTTTTAACTCTACGGTATAGAAGGAATAGAAAAGGATCATATAAAAGTTTTTTAAATTTAAAACGGATCAGTACACCCGGTCTACGAATATATTCTAATTATCAACGAATCCCTCGAATTTTAGGGGGCATGGGGATTGTAATTCTTTCAACTTCTAGAGGTATAATGACAGATCGAGAGGCTCGATTAGAAAGAATTGGCGGAGAAGTTTTATGTTATATATGGTAATCTTTCTAACACCCGAATTATATGAGAAACTTCGATCCATTTTTGGTAAAAAAAAAAAGAAAGAGAAAACGCAAGTTTCTAATAGAACTTCCCCCTTTATGTATATTTGTGAATGTGATAAGGGATTTAACTGGAATTAAAAAAAGGGGGGATTCACGAAGATTTAATTACTAAATGAATAACTTACCCATGAATCATTTCCCCGGGGTATGTTTCAAGTTCCCTTATATAATTAATGCAAATTGGATTTTGATTATAGGATATGTTTCCAAAAAGATTCAACGTACTTTTTATGGGTATACGATAAGGAAAGAAAAAAAATATAAGTCATTTAATTTAATTTGGGTGTTTTTCAACCTCAACATTTTTTTATGGGGAAGACCACAATTAGAAGTTCAAAACGTAAGCAAACCTTATTTTCTTCCAATAAATCAATTTTGGATTAACTTATTAAGTTAAGGAATGGCAAATATGAAAATAAGAGCCTCCGTTCGTAAAATTTGTGAAAAATGTCGATTGATTCGAAGACGAGGGCGAATTATAGTAATTTGTTCCAATCCAAGACATAAACAAAGACAAGGATAATATTTTAACAAACAGAGGCTTTCTAAAAAAAATAGAATTCTAATATAGAAATTTATAATTTATATTTTATCTTATTATATATATATTATTCTATCAAATATCCAATTTTTATTTTATAAGAAAAATGATTGATTGATATTTCAAATTTGAAATTTTATTTCAAAAATTTTATATTAATCGAACTAAAATAGAATTAATATAGAAAAATAGAATATTAATTCTAGTTATAAAATAATTAATTTAATAAAGGATATAATTAATTTAATAAAGGATCCCCCTTTTTTGACACGAAATGGATATATCCATACCATATATCTTGGATTTATTTTTATGAAATAATTAAATATGGCAAAACCTATATCTAAAAAGGGTTCGCGTAAAAATGTACGTATTGGTTCGCGTAAGCATACTCGTAAAATACCAAAGGGAGTTATTCATGTTCAAGCTAGTTTCAACAATACTATTGTAACTGTTACAGATGTACGAGGTCGGGTGATTTCTTGGTCCTCCGCCGGTACTTGCGGATTCAAAGGTACACGAAGGGGGACACCTTTTGCCGCTCAAACTGCAGCAGGAAATGCTATTCGAACAGTATCGGATCAAGGCATGCAACGAGCAGAAGTCATGATAAAAGGTCCTGGTCTCGGAAGAGATGCGGCATTAAGAGCTATTCGTAGAAGTGGTATACTATTAAATTTTATACGAGATGTAACTCCTATGCCACATAATGGATGTAGATCTCCTAAAAAAAGACGTGTGTAAAACTAAAAAGAAACATTGAAAAGATTTCAAGAGAAATAAACAAGTCAAGGGTTTGATCAAAATAATATATTACTATGGTTCGAGAGAAAATAAGAGTATCTACTCGGACACTACAATGGAAATGTGTTGAATCAAGAATAGACAGTAAACGTCTTTATTATGGACGCTTTATTCTGTCTCCACTTATGAAAGGTCAAGCCGATACAATAGGCATTGCAATGCGAAGAGTTTTACTCGGAGAAATAGAGGGAACATGTATCACACGTGTAAAATCAGAAAAAATACCACATGAATATTCTACCATAATAGGTATTGAAGAATCAGTACATGAAATTTTAATGAATTTGAAAGAAATTGTATTGAGAAGTAATCTGTATGGAACTCGGGACGCGTCTATTTGTTTCAAAGGTCCTGGATATGTAACCGCTCAAGACATCATTTTACCACCCTCTGTGGAAATCGTTGATAATACACAACATATAGCCAACGTAACAGAACCCGTTAATTTGTGTATTGAATTAAAAATTGAGAGGAATCGTGGGTATCGTATAAAAACACTAAAAAACTTTCAAGATGGAAGTTATCCTATAGATGCCACATTTATGCCTGTTCGAAATGTAAATCATAGTATTCATTCTTATGTGAATGGGAATGAAAAACAAGAGATACTCTTTCTCGAAATATGGACAAATGGAAGTTTAACTCCTAAGGAAGCGCTTTATGAAGCCTCCCGGAATTTGATTGATTTATTTATTCCCTTTTTACACGCAGAAGAAGATAACTTTAATTTAGAAAACAATCAACACAAAGTTACTTTGCCCCTTTTTACTTTTCATGATATATTGGCTAAGGAAAAACTAAGGAAAAAGAAAAAAGAAATAGCATTGAAATCCATTTTTATTGACCAATTAGAATTGCCTCCCAGGATCTATAATTGTCTCAAAAGATCCAATATTCATACATTATTAGAACTTTTGAATAACAGTCAAGAAGACCTTCTGAAAATTGAACATTTTCGCGTAGAAGATGTCAAATATATATTGGACTTTTTAGAAATAGAAAAGCATTTTGCATAAATTTGAAATCCATTGGCATAGGATTTTTTCAGATTTCTTTTTTTTTTTTTTTCTAAACTTACGATAGGGATGAAAATATGTAATTTAGATCTTTAAAAAAAAATCCATATGTTCGGAATAGACCTAAAATGGAATAGATGTATCTAGGGATTAGTCGTTTCAAAAAGAATTCTCCCTAGATACACAATACACATGGCATTCTATTTTTTTTTATTTCAAAATGGAATCAATTTTATAAGTTTAAAAAAGACCTAAAGTTAGGGATTTCTCAATAGGTAATGTTGCTCCAATACCTAACCAAAGGGCAACTACAGTACCAATCAAAAAGATGGTGGTTGCTACTGGACGGCGAAATGGGTTTTGGAATTTATTAACATTCTCCAAAAAGGGTACTGTTAATAATCCTGTAGGTACCGAAACCATTAAAAGAACGCCCAATAACTTATTGGGCACTGTACGAAGTATTTGAAATACGGGAAAGAAATACCATTCGGGTAATATTTCCAAAGGAGTTGCAAATGGATCCGCGGGTTCCCCAATCATGGATGGTTCTAGAACCGCTAAGCCTACGTTACAGGCAATAGTACCTAGAATTACTACTGGAAAAATATATAAAAGATCGTTGGGCCATGCAGGTTCTCCATAATAATTATGACCCATTCCCTTAGCCAATTTAGCTCTTAATACAGGATCATTCAAGTCAGGTTTTTTTGTTATTGGGATAGGTGAATTCTTATAGATCCATCCTCCGAAAGAACCGGATATGATAATTTTTCATCATCCGGCTCGAGCACTAATCAAAGATTTCGAATGTATCTATAGAAAAAATGTATGTGTTATTCACACATATATGAGGATTCTATGTAAGAAAATAAACTAGATTCTCTTTTTCCGAAGTTACAAACAATTCTTTATTGAAAAAAAAAAAAATTAAGTTCTTATTAAGTAAACTTTGATAAACGCTCAATACCCGAGTAGGCTTTTAAAATTGATAATGCTTTCTGGGTGATCTCAAACTTTGCAATTGTTATTCTGTCCAACAAAATCTTGGAACTTTTTACGTACAAAGAATTTACTTGTTACTAATATAATCCAACCCGCGTTTTTCTTTAGATCTACTTTTTTCACTCCGATAGTATCAGAAATCGAATCAATGCATAGGAAATGAATGCGTTGTCATACTATTAAGTTTACTGAAATACATATGATATAATTCAGACTATACTACATTACTTATTTTACTGGATCTTACGGAGCCTGTTCATGTAGAATATAATCGAGTCTGATCATAGAAAAGATTCTTTTCAAGTAAAACCAGCCTACCCTCTCTGTAAGAGCCTTACTTGGTGGTTGGAAAAAAGACACATTTAATTATAAATTCAAATGTGGCAGATAAGATAAAGTCAGATATCTGCGTGGCCCAATAAATAGTTCAAGTCACACACTCCCATAATCCATTTTTTCTTCGGAGAGTTCCCTTCAACTATTCGTGCGTGTATGGAAAAAAATTCAATTTTTGTTAAGTTGAAGGGAAATATCCAAATACATGTCTTATTCTTTTAAATAATCCATATTTGTAGCAATGAAATAAATTCCTCCCCAAAATAAAAAATGATTGTGATTACAAATATCTATGATCCATATTCACTATAAAGGACCAGAAATGCCTTGCTTACGTATCATTGAAAAGTGCATTAACATAAATACAGCAGTAAGAAGAGGTAATACAAAAGTATGCAAACTATAAAAACGAGTTAAGGTAGATTGTCCCACACTGGAACTTCCGCGTAATAACTCTACCAAAGACGATCCTATTACAGGAATAGCGTCGGGTACGCCTGTTACAATTTTGACTGCCCAATAACCAATTTGATCCCAAGGTAAGGAATAACCGGTTACACCAAAAGATGCAGTCAATACAGCCAAAACTACACCCGTAACCCAAGTTAATTCGCGAGGTTTTTTAAAACCGCCTGTGAGATACACACGAAATACGTGTAGGATCATCATTAAGACCATCATACTTGCCGACCATCGATGAACGGATCGGATTAACCAACCAAAGTTAGCTTCAGTCATTATATATTGAACAGAAGCAAAAGCTTCAGTAACGGTCGGACGATAATAAAAAGTCATAGCAAATCCCGTTGCTACTTGGACTAAAAAACAAGTAAGTGTAATTCCTCCTAAACAATAAAATATATTCACATGAGGCGGAACATATTTACTGGTTATATCATCGGCAATCGCCTGAATTTCAAGACGTTCTTCGAACCAATCATAGACTTTATTGAGATAGGTAAACCAACGGACCCCCCCTGAGAACCGTATATGAGAATTTCATCTCGTACGGCTCAAACAAAAATACCCAAATACTGCTTGTAACGAAAACAGATATGTGTAATAGAAAGTTTGAAATTTCTTTATTTAATCCTATGATTCTAATTTTCTTTGACGATAATAAAAAATAGAGATCCGAAAGCTATTCTTTTTGGTTATAATGCTAAAATATCAAGTCGGCTCCTTCGTCTTTATCTTGATCTTTTAAGGCCTCTTGAATATTCTACTATTTACTTCATTTTTTTATTGTGTATAATATGATTTTACTGTTGTCTTCTTTATTATTATTGAATTTTTATTATTGATAGGAATTCTCTTGTTAGGACCCTATGAATCAATTAAAAAAACATCAGATTCATACTATAACCACGATGATTCAAAAAAACCTTAAATCGAAGTCCAAAAATTCCCTGAGTAAGAACTGTTGGATCATCACTTATTCAATGAATAGATATAATGAAAAAAATTAAAGGAAACGTTTGTCCTTTGATCAAAATAAAGATAAGCTCCGGAAACTTAAAAGAATGAAAATTATTCAATTTATTTTTAAAACTCTTTGAAAAGTTTTTTAAGTCCGGTTGCGAGGTCTAAATATTTAGTATGAATCATAGTTCTAATATTTTTAGAATCCATTTTCTATATTCCGTGCTCCAGATACTAGAAGAAATATCTGACGGGATAAAACCATCTCTATCAAGATGACAGATCCATTTTATGTTCTGTACTTTCAATAGGATCCATTAAAACAAGCCGCACACTCATATTCCGGAAATACAGAAACAAAGAAATTCCACGATCAAACTACCAAATCCAAATGAAATAGACTAACAAACAATAAGAAACCAAAATGCTTAACTTTCCTTTCTATTGAAAAACTAATTACCCGATTCTTGTGAATCTAATTCATAGAAATTCCGTCGAGTAAAATGGACGAATTATAAATCTCCAAAATAATAGATAGAAATATCGCAAATAGAGCCATTGCAACACCCATCAAAGGAGTAGTTCCCCACCCCGGAGCTACTTTACCATATTCTGAATTTAATGGTTTCAATAAATCCCCTACAACAGTTCGTCTTGGACCAGATCTAGAATTATCCTCAACGGTTTGCGTAGCCATAAATACTATTTTTTATTCATTTAGATCTGTTGACTTTGTATACCATTTCGCTGTAAATATAAGGATCTTATCCTATAGATCTATTGTGATCTTGAAACTTTAGAATTCTAATAATGGAAACAGCAACCCTAATTGCCATCTCTATATCTGGTTTACTTGTAAGTTTTACTGGGTATGCCTTATATATTGCCTTTGGGCAACCCTCGCAACAACTAAGAGATCCATTTGAAGAACATGGGGACTAGTTGAAGTAATGAGCCCTCCATATTGGGGGCTCATTACTTCAATTAAGATAATAAAAAATTATTTAACCTTTTTTCGTCGGAACTTTAGGGGGTTCTCTAAAAAAGATAGCGAAAAAAATAATTCCTAAAGTCGAGACTAAGAGGAATGTATAAACCAATGCTTCCATAGATTTGATTGTGGTTTACAATTATAGCTTTCATACCTGTTTATTGGGGATCATTTCCCAACAAATAAAATAAAAAGAGTAACTGCAATGATTGAAATAAAGATTTATCTAGTTCTCTATGTGAAATTTAAAATCATAAAAAAAGTCGAAAAAGAACAAAAGAATGTTAGACTACCTGTTTTTTTGTAGTTGGATCTCCAAGTTTTTGGAATGCTCCAAATTCTACTTGAGCGTCTAAATCTGGGTCGATACCAGCAAAAACATCTCTGAATAAAGTTCTAGCACCATGCCAAATGTGCCCGAAAAAGAATAGCAGAGCAAAAGAAGCATGTCCAAAAGTAAACCAACCCCTCGGACTGCTACGAAAAACACCATCTGATTTCAAAGTAGCACGATCTAATTCAAAAATTTCACCCAATTGAGCACGTCTAGCATATTTTTTCACAGTAGCGGGATCGCTATAACTGACTCCATTAAGCTCGCCACCATAGAACTCAACAATTACACCTACTTGTTCCACACTATATTTAGATTCTGCCCTTCGAAAAGGAACATCGGCCCTAACAATTCCATCCCCATCTACCAAAACAACCGGAAATGTTTCAAAAAAAGTAGGCATACGACGTACAAAAAGTTCATGCCCCTCTTTATCTCTAAAGACAGGATGTCCTAACCAACCGACGGCTATTCCATCTCCATTGTCCATTGAACCTGCTCTAAATAACCCCCCTTTTGCTGGATTATTTCCGATATAATCATAAAAAGCTAATTTTTCGGGAATTTTAGACCAAGCTTCTGATAAACTTTGATTTTCGGCTAGTCCAGCACCAACTCTTCGATATATTTCTTGCTGAAAGTATCCCTGATCCCATTGATAACGAGTAGGACCGAATAATTCAATAGGGGTTGTTGCTGAACCATACCACATAGTTCCAGCAACGACAAAAGCTGCAAAAAAGACAGCAGCAATACTGCTGGAAAGGACAGTTTCAATATTTCCCATCCGTAATCCTTTATATAGACGTTGGGGTGGACGCACACTAAGATGGAAAAGACCTGCTAATATGCCCAACGTTCCTGCTGCAATATGATGAGAAGCTACCCCCCCCGGAACAAAAGGATCAAAACCTTCCACGCCCCACGCGGGATTTACGGATTGTATCCTTCCAGTTAGTCCATAAGGATCGGACACCCATATTCCAGGACCATACAATCCTGTTACATGAAATGCGCCAAAACCAAAACAAGCCACCCCTGCAAGAAATAAATGAATTCCAAAAATTTTGGGCAAATCCAAAGAAGGTTTTCCAGTACGTTCATCACAAAAGATTTCTAGATCCCAATAAACCCAATGCCAAATAGCCGCTAAAAAGCACAAGCCCGAAAACACAATATGTGCTCCGGCCACACCTTCGTAACTCCAAATACCCGGATTCGTTATAGTCCCTCCTGTGATATTCCAACCGCCCCACGAATTGGTTATTCCTAAACGAGTCATGAAAGGTATAACGAACATACCCTGTCTCCACATTGGGTCAAGAACAGGGTCAGAGGGATCAAAAACTGCTAATTCATATAGAGCCATCGAACCGGCCCAACCAGCAACCAGAGCTGTGTGCATTATATGAACAGAAAGCAAACGGCCTGGATCATTTAATACAACAGTATGAACACGATACCAAGGTAAACCCATGAAAATACCCCTTATATCAACAAAAAATAGACACTATGTAACTTTATTGCACTTGAAAAATTTATATTATGGACTCTAGCCTTTCATTAGATTTTCTCGTAAAATGGAACAATCATATTTGTAGAAATAAAAAGAAACAGATTTATTCTATACCCGATAAGTAACAATACGCAATGGTGGGGAGACGAGAGGGGTTTACAATTTTCTCTATGAATATTTAAATAAGTAAATGCAGACATACTCACTTATCACCCCAATGACCCATTCGTAACAACTTTACTTTATTTAGTATTCCTTTTTTTATATTTAGTATTCCTAAAAAAAAAAATGCAATATAATAAAAATAAATCATTTTTAACACGATAAGCTAATTCTTACGTTTCCACACTAAAGTTAGATATATGATTTTATTATTTCTCCATTTTATGCCCATTGGTGTTCCAAGAGTACCCTTTCGAAGCCCTGGGGAAGAAGATGCATCTTGGGTTGATATATAGTGCGACTTGTCAGATATAGTAGGTCATATGGGATTTCCCCGTTTTCTCCCCCGATCGAGATATCCTCTCTTTCACCCCCAAAAGAAGAATGATTGAATCATAAAAAATTTGGAGCGTGAAGTGTAATGAAATAAAATTCTATCGATTTTTTTATTTTTAGAGGTGGTATCCAGATTATTACTCGAAATTATGAATAATTTATGGTTGGCTTGATTGAACCAATAAAATAAAGTACCCAGGCTCTGTTTAGAAAAAACCAATTGGTAATATATCTACGATCACCACTTCTATCATATCCGTATATTTTACAGAAAATATTAAATAAGAAATTCAGAAAAGGAAGAAGTTTTAACAAAAATACGTAGTATTGTAATATTTGTCCTATATGTGCAAATCAAAATCGGGCAGATCTTTACTCAGAGTAGAAAAGAAACCTAAAAGAATTGAAAAAGTCCATTCAGAAACAAGAAAATTACATTGTGATTGGGCTTCGATCTCAATGAAAGCAATACATCAATGAGAAGATAGTTCAATAAATTGAGTATGTATATTATTCTATTTTTCTTTAAAAGTTCGAAGAAGTCCATTATGAAAAGAGAAAGAGGTTTAAAATTGACACATTGATTCCTTTTTTGCTTATATGATTTTTGGTGAACTGTATGCATCAAAAGGTGCATGTACGGCTCTTAAGGAAAAAAATGGAATCCTAATCAATCGACTTTATCGAGAAAGATTACTTTTTTTAGGTCAAGAGGTTGATAGTGAAATATCGAATCAACTAATTAGTCTTATGGTATATCTTAGTATAGAAGAAGAGAATAAAGATTTGTATCTGTTTATAAATTCTCCGGGGGGGTGGGTAATACCCGGAATAGCTATTTATGATACTATGCAATTTGTACAACCAGATGTACAGACAGTATGTATGGGATTAGCCGCTTCAATGGGATCCTTTCTTTTGGCAGGAGGAGAAATTACCAAACGTTTAGCATTCCCTCACGCTTGGCGCCAATGATTCTTTTATTTGAGAATATATATAAAGACTATACCTTCGCCATAAAAACAGTTAATAAAAACATTTTATAAGTAATAATAGCATGGTATTGTGAATTCCATATGAAAATTTTTGTTTTTTAAATCATTCGATTATATATAGAAAGAGTAGTATGAAAAAGAGGGTATTTACAATTTTATCTGATCTATCAGGAACCTAGTTTAATTTTAGTGTCACAGACTTTTTGTTTTTTTTTTCATACCAGAAAACTTTTAACAATTTTTATTTTAATTAGAAGAAAACATAACATATGAAAAAAAAAGAAACTTTCGGATTGTTGAATAACAAAATGATATAAAAAACAACGGAACCATCGTAGTATTTTTAATTAAAGCGATTCAAAAAATAAAAAAGAAAGTTGGTTATTGGATTGTTTATTAATTAAGGATCTGGATCCAAAAGACCCGGTAGATTTTGTACTTCGTTTTTCTTTGATGAAAAAAAAATAAATTCGTAAACGTAGAAAAAAATTCATCAAAGAAAATACTCTATCCATAGTAGAGGAAAAAAATGAATTGCAGGGATGGAAAAGCCGTATGCATCAATACGCAGAAAATGCTTGTACGGTTATTTAATATTATTTTTGCCCATTTTTTTATTTTATTATTTGTATTTATCCCTTTTACCTTTATTTGGGAATAAGGATAATCTTTACCAATATAGGAGAAATCATTATCAAAATCTTTATCAAGATAAGGGAAATACTTATTAAGTTATAAAATCAGGGTAATGATCCACCAACCCGCTAGTTCTTTTTATGAGGCACAAACGGGAGAATTTATCCTGGAAGCGGAAGAGCTACTGAAAATGCGTGAAACTATCACAAGGGTTTATGTACAAAGAACGGGCAAACCTTTATGGGTTATATCCGAAGACATGGAAAGGGATGTTTTTATGTCAGCAGCAGAAGCCCAAGCTCACGGAATTGTAGATCTTGTAGCCGTTGAATAAAAAATAAGTGGCAAGGATTATTCTAAAAAAATACAGGATTTGAAATTTCATTTTTGAATCTTCTTACTTTCATTTTAATATAATATCTCTATTAGTTAATCTATTAATATCTATTAGTTAATCTATTAATAGAATATAAGTAATATAGAATCTAAGTAATTCACGGTTAGGATAGATCTAAACCAGCTCATTATATATATATTACAACTTACTATGCCAACTATGAAACAACTTATTAGAAACACAAGACAGCCAATCCGAAACGTCACAAAATCCCCAGCTCTTCGGGGATGCCCTCAGCGCCGAGGAACGTGTACCAGGGTGTATGTGCGACTCGTTCAGATCATATACTAAGAAGAAAAAACCAATTTCATTTTTTCAGTATTGTTGATCGGTTAAGATAGTGTGAATGTAGTTTTCCCATTCAGACTATCTTAACTTATATATATACATTCTTTACATTCTTCTATCTTGTATCAAATTTATGGTTTCGATTGGTGCAAACCCAATAGTCTTAATTTACAATTTAAGATGAGAAGGACTTTCCCATCGGTAACAAAACAAATATAAAGTTACCCGTTAAGCGGAGAAAATACTATTTCAATTAAAGATAAAGTATGTCCTTAATGAATGAATTTTGATGGATTTTGGACGAACGGAATAAGAAGGTCAGCTACCCAGCAAATTTTCATAATTAAATACCGTTACTGTATAACTAGATTTCATTGTGAAAAAATCTACTTACTAAACTAAATATTGGATGGGTAGAGCCAAAGAGTGTGAACTGTACAAGTTAACAATAACATTAATTAAATTAATAAAAAATGAAAAGAAAGAAAGGCTCCGGTGTATAGAAAGGACCTGCCCGTTTCTAAAAAAAATCATAGAAACGATGGAACCCACCCATTTTTTATATATGTCCTAATTTATTTACTATTACTTACTATGTTTTTTGATATCTAGTATCAATACAATTTATTATTTTGAGGTTGAATATTTAGAAAAAAAAATATATATATAAAATCGTGGTTGGGGAGGTTATAGTAGCAAGAGCCATTGGAATTTTTTTTTTATACATTGGAAGAATCCATTTTTGTTATTAATAGACTAGTAAGAAGAAAAGAATAACTGAAAAATCAAATAGTTATTCATCAAAGTCTCAATTATTCAATGACCAGAATTAAACGAGGATATATAGCTCGGAAACGAAGGACAAAAATTCGTTTATTTACATCAAGTTTTCGAGGAGCTCATTCAAGACTTACTCGAACGATTACTCAACAGAAAATAAAAGCTTTGGTTTCGGCTCATCGGGATAGAGATAGGAAAAAAAGAGATTTTCGTGGTTTATGGATTAGTCGAATAAATGCAGTAATTCGCGGGAATATTAAAGTATATTATATTTATAGTAATTTAGTATATAGTCTATACACGGGGCAATTGCTTCTTAATCGTAAAATAGTTGCACAAATAGCTATATTAAAACAGAATTGTCTTTTTATGATTGCCAATGATATCATAAAAACCAAAAATCCCCTTAGACTTTACTCCGGGAAGGTATAGAATATAAATTTGTTTATTTTGATAGCTTTATCATATGAATTTTTATCATATGATAAAGCTATCAAAATAAACAACCACGCTGAATAAAAAAAAATGATTCTTTGTTACCTATTATCTTTTTTCTTACAACATAAAAACCCAAATTGAATTGTCGTAATTTTCAAACAAAACATCAATCAATATTTCATTCAAATCTCAATTCAAAATTGGATTTAGAATTCTTAATTTCTATATTTTTTTTTTCTTAAAGTAGTAGTTCTAGCGGTTGACTCGCTTTTTTCAAATTGTTTTTCATTATTAAGAAAAGGTAACGAAGATAAAATACGAGCTTGTTTTATAGCAATTGTTATTAATCGTTGTTGTTTTAAGGTCAATCTATTTACGCGTCTGGATAATATTTTTCCTTGTTCACTAATAAATCGACTAATTAAACCCATGTTTTTATAATCAATTCGGTCCCCCGATTGGATCGGGGGCAAACGCCTACGAAAAGATCGCTTGGATTTCATAAAGAGTCGCTTAGATTTTTCCATGGTTTATTTATCCCTATTCCAAAAATCACATTTATTACAAGAAATACTATAAAGGATTTGTTTTTTGATTCTGACTTTTTTAATATATGTTGTTATTTTTTTAATATATGTTGTTATATACTGATATTTGTATATATTCAACTGTAAATGATAGAATACAGATAGATCTATCTATATAGATAAGAAAAATAGATCATTTTACATGTTAAGTTCTTTGGTTCGAAGGGTAACACACAAGCGATCAATTTGATCTATTTCTTTATTTCTGCGTGAATTGTATGTTTGCAACAACGGGGACAAAATTTTCTCAATTCCAATCGACTAGGCGTATTCTGTCGATTCTTTTTAGTTATATATCTAGAAATACCCGTTGATTCCTTATTAACACTCTTTTTATCACAACCGGTACATTCCAAAATAACAATTACTCGGATATCTTTACCTTTGGCCATGAACCTCCCTTGGGTTTTTAATTCACTTAACTCTTTTGTTTTCGGATTATAATCTAAGAAAAAGAAAAGAACGAAAAAACGAAAATATAAATTAAGAATTCGAAATCCAATTTTGAAAGATTTCGTTCCAATTAAGATTAAGATTAATATAGTACAAAAATAATACAATGATCTCGAACTATATTTCGTTTCGAATTGCAATACAATTGCAATACAGTATTTTCGTTTTTTTAACTAAGTATTTTTTATGATATTGTTGCCCCCACCCTATACATTCCATTTAAATTTCTGCTTTCACTCTTTTATTAATAGAAATGGAATTGAATTATTAATTCAATTCCATGGAAGCCTGGACGAGATCCCGAGTTTCACTCCGAATTTCAATTAGGCCAAATTAACCCTTATTCTTTCTCTTTCCTAACTTATTCTATTACAATTGTAAAAAAAAGAAGAAATAAAAGACGAAATAAAGAAGAGGAGATTAATTACATATTAATTACATATATTTAATACTTAATTGGATCTATAATCTTCTTCACCCCTTTCCGTGTCAATAACTAGAATGAAAAAAAAGGGAATATCAATGCATCTGGAAAAAAACGATTGATCTCTATCAAGAGACCCGCCAAAGCCCCGAACCATAGAGTACTTACTACTGGTGCCACGGAAAGATATGTTTTTAGATCTCGCATTTCAAATCCTCCTTTTTAAGTCTTTTTTCTATCTAAAATTTATTTGAATTTAATATTCTTTTTGATTATTCTAAAGAATATTAGTTATATTTCTTTAGAATCTTTTTTTTCTTTTTCATATTCTATTCTATATTATAGTATAGGAAACTAAAAAAAATGGCAGAAAATTAGAAAAATGATAGATATATATTATATATATATCTATATATCAACAGATAAAAATGTGGAAAACAAGACAAAGATTCTTTACAATAACACTAGAAACAAATGGAAAAGGGATGTAGCGCAGCTTGGTAGCGCGTTTGTTTTGGGTACAAAATGTCACGGGTTCAAATCCTGTCATCCCTATCCCTAACTATTACTTATCATATGATATTCCGTATTATATTCCGTATTATATATTTATTATATGAGATGAGCAATAAAACGGGACCAATTGAAGACGAATTCCAATTGGACATACATACCGAATATCTATATGTATATATATTGATATAGTATATACATGTAAAATGGATTTGGATCATATAAAATAATTTATGAAAACAAAGCGCTCTTAGTTCAGTTCGGTAGAACGCGGGTCTCCAAAACCCGATGTCGTAGGTTCAAATCCTACAGAGCGTGATGATTCAAATCCTACAGAACGTGATTCTTGTATTTTTCGAATGATAATTACACTGAAATAATTGAACATTAAAAAGTCTGAATTTAATCCTTGTAGATTAGGATTAAAACAAAAAAATAGGGAATCCGCAAAAAAAGAGACATTAATTAATCAAAGATCCAACTGATCACCTCGTCGGTATTGTAAATATGCAGTTACAAATAATCCAGCCAAAGTAATGGGAATTAAACCTAACACGATTCCAAATAGAAAAACTTCAATCATTTTTATTTGTTCGAAAGGTAAAAAGAAAGGTAATATCTATCCTTAACCATTAATCTGTATTGATCATGAATCTCAACGACCGAGAATTGTAAATTGACACAGTAAGGAACTATAGAATGTCTTATTCCAAAATTGACTATTCCTCTCAAAATTACAAATCAAATAAGTCGTATTTTACTCAGACCAATAAATAGAGATGAGGTTATAATTAAAACCACTAGTAAAAAACCGAAATAACTAGTTATAGTGAGCATATAGAAGCTAAATGAAATATGTTATTTTTATACATCTGTTTATAAAGCACTTCCCTAAATTTCCATTTTTGAGAGAAAAAAGAAGATAAGAAAAAATACTACTTAAAAGATACAATTGAAAATTGGAGATTCATCAATAAATTATTACAGACGAATAAAAAGAGAAATAGAATGACATAATTTAGAAATAAATTCATCATCTGTGACATCTACTCATCCTGTGATTCCAAATCAACAGACTTATTAATCAACTCATGAATTGAGTAAACTAATCTAATGATAATGAAAATCTTTCGTATTATTTTATATATTATTCTAGAATAGAATTCTATTTCTATTAGAAAGAAAAATGAATATTAAAACAAAAACAAAGAAAAATAACTTTGTTATTTCAATTGTTATTTCAATTTCTTTAATTTTGAATTAATATAGAATAAAATAGAAAAAATATCTTCAACAACCACAAAAAGTATATTTATAGATTTGGCATCTAATTGAATTCTAGAAATATAAAATCTCCTTTATGAATTCTAAGAAACCAATTTACCATATTCCGATTTTAATTGATACTTAGTTTTTAGTCCGAAACTAATAATGTGAAATGTGAAGAACCTTCATTTTATACTATTACTATAAAAATGTACTATCAAAAAATTTTCTATCGGATTTTTGAATACATCGAGACAATCAATGAAGAAAGAAGAAAGAACTTATCTAGTCCTAGATTTCGATTGTGAAATTTCATTGCTCTGTTAGAAGAAGGATAGCTATACTGATTCGGTATACTCAAAAGACACCGTTGGTACAAAATGGACGATCTAACAAGGATTACATTTCAGTAAATTTCTACTTACTGATTTTATGGAATCGATCCCCCTTTTGACTGTACAAGAATATGTGGAGTTCAACATGTCTGGAAGCACAGGAGAACGTTCTTTTGCTGATATTATTACCAGTATCCGATACTGGATTATTCATAGCATTACTATACCCTCCCTATTCATTGCAGGTTGGTTATTTGTCAGCACGGGTCTAGCTTACGATGTTTTTGGAAGCCCCCGCCCAAACGAATATTTTACAGAGAGCCGACAAGGAATTCCATTAATAACTGGCCGTTTTGATCCTTTGGAACAACTTGATGAATTTAGTAGATCTTTTTAGGAGGCTCCAATGACCATAGATAGGACCTATCCAATTTTTACAGTACGATGGTTGGCTGTTCACGGACTAGCGGTACCCACTGTTTCTTTTTTGGGATCAATATCAGCAATGCAGTTCATCCAACGATAAACCTAATTTGAATTATAGAGCTTGACACAATCAAACCCAAATGAACAAAATGTTGAATTGAATCGTACCAGTCTCTACTGGGGGTTATTACTCATTTTTGTACTTGCTGTTTTATTTTCAAATTATTTCTTCAATTAATAGAAGAAATAGGAATAGTAAAAAATATATAAGGAATTATTTTATCCCATTCGGAAGGATATCGTTTCATAATTATCTATGACTGTTTATGTCTTTAGCATGACTGACTACTTGATTAAATGTGGAGGAAAGTGGGATAAATGGCCGATACTACTGGAAGGATTCCTCTTTGGATAATAGGTACTGTAACTGGTATTACTGTGATCGGTTTAATTGGTATTTTCTTTTATGGTTCATATTCCGGATTGGGCTCATCTCTGTAGTAATCGTGTTAGAATTTGTTTTTTTTTTGAAATGAAAGCGTAATAACTCACCTGGGATCCACTCGAATTCGTCAAAGAAAGAGTGGATCCCAGGTGAGTTATTAATAATTCTAATCTTTTTTTATTCATATAAACGACTACTTTTTCCGATGTTTCAAAAAACTCCATTTCATTCTTTTTTTTTTTTACAAGTTAATTGAAGAAATTCAATTTGTTTAATCAAATTCCCCAACCCCCTCTCTTTTTATTTGTTCACTACGTATTATATGCAATAAAATATTATATGGCAGAAATATTCTAAGTTGGAAAAAATAGAAACTAAGATATAGGATTTTTCAGGAAGGGGTTAAAAAAGATTATTTTATTGATATTTTTAGAATATTTCTATTTCGACACAAACAAGAAGGAATAGGAATCGGACTCTAGGAAAAGACAAAAAATCCCCCCTAGAGTACCTTTTCCATATTTGAATTGATTTTGTTTCAAATTATCTATCTATATAGATATCTATTTTATGTTTAGTATCGAATCCAATTTTATTGTATTTTACAATCGAAATTTCTATAATAGAACTCTCTATTATAGAAAAATGAAATCTGAAAAAAACAGTGTCATAACCATAATATTCGAATTTATTGGGGGGTTGAAAAAACAAAGTCAAATAGTCTTCCTGACAATATCCATACTCGAGTTTATTTGTATTACGTTACAAGTAACTCTTTAAATATAGTATAAAAAGACTATACAGAACCAAAGATCTTTTCATAATTTTTTTATTCTATTATACTGATATTATACTGAATAGAATTACATAAATTATCAACAAAAAAATTGAGTTATTTTTATGAGTTTAATATGTTGATAAATATGCGGGACTAGAAATTCATTTCGGACAATTGAACCTTCTCAAATTGTTTCTTCTTAAGAACTAAAAAGATTTGTGCTAAAATAATAGATGCGAAGAAGAACAAGAGACCTTGGACACGTAACGGATCTTGAAGTACTATTTCCGCATCCCCCTGACCAAATCCACCCACATTTGGATTACTTGTTAATGGCTGATCAAGTTTGATAGATTCACCTTCTGAAACAAGAAGTTCTGGTCCTGGAGGTATAATATCAATCACTTCACGCCCATCCAATGCATCCACTATAGTTATTTCGTATCCCCCTTTTTCTTTTCGTATGATTTTTTTTACCATACCCGCTGCTGTAGCATTATACACATTATTATTACTCTTGCTCCCGTCAAGATAAATCTGACCCCTTCCCCTGTTCCCACCTACGTATATAGGATATTTTAAGAAATGAACATCTCTCTTAGTAGTGGGATCCGGGGAAAGAATAGGAAAGGTGATTTCTTTATATTTTTGACCAGGAACAGGGCCTACCACAAGAATATTTTTTTTTGTAGGACGATAGTTTTGAAAAGACAGATTGCCTATCTTCTCTTTAATCTCAGGCGAAATACGATCGGGGGGTGCCAATTCAAAACCTTCCGGTAAAATAAGAACAGCCCCCACATTCAAAGCTCCCTTTTTACCATTAGCAAGAACTTGTTTCACTTGCATATCATAAGGAATTCGAACAACTGCTTCAAATACAGTATCAGGAAGTACCGCTTGTGGAACCTCAATATCCACGGGCTTATTAGCTAAATGGCAATTGGCACAGACAATACGACCGGTTGCTTCTCGGGGATTTTCATAACCCTGCTGTGCAAAAATTGGATATGCGTTTGAAATGGGTGCTCGAATTATTATATATATCATGATCGATATGGAAATGGATCGAGTAATCCCTTCCTTTATACAAGAAAAAGCATTTCTAGTTTGCATGGTCTAATCATTGATCCTGAAAATTTCTACAATAAGATTAGGTAGGTCACTCGCATAGTTCCCTATCCAAGTCGGGGAACCCCTTTTTTCATTTAAGGGGGTTAAAAAGAAGGGAAAAAGCAAAGTTATTTTCTTTTTAGCTAAAAAACTTTAAATTAAAATTTGATAAGTGAATCATTTTGTCAGTCAATCATTCATTGAATGATAAATCACTACAAGTGATGGAGATACGCGATTTAAATAACGAAAAATCCAATATTTTAAAATTGTATCTAAAATGACTGGAAAAGTGGAAACAAGACCAGATATAATTTGATCATTTTGAGCAAATCCAAAATCTTTATAGACGAAACCAATCACTAGTTCCCAACCATGGGTTGAATGGAATCCTATACATAAATCAGTTAATAGAAGAATAGAAAAAGCTTTTATTGTGTCACTTAAATTATATATAAATTCTCGAACCAAAGAGTTAATAAGAACAAGTTCTTGATTACCAAGAATAGAATAACCGCTTAGAATAAAGAAACAAATTATATTTGTCGAGAAGTGCAAAATCGTATTCATACGATCTTCGTTGTGCGTTTTGATTAATTGGATTGTTTCTTTATAGATTCCAGTACGCAGGTTTTGTAGATGTGTTTCCGGACATTCCTTTAACATGTCATCTAAGAAAAACAGTTCTTCAAATTCTATGAATTTTTTTAGAATACTCTTTTCTTTAATATCATTCAAGAAAATTTCGGATTGCCTAGTATTCCACCAATCAATAAACCAAGATTCGAGACTTTTCTTAAATGTGAAAGAGATACACCAGGGCAAAAAGACTATAGATGTAAGATATAGAAGGGGAATGAATGTTTTCTTTTTTGTCATTTTTCGTCTTTATTTAATGAACTCAACTTCATCTCATTCGTCAACTCTATATGATAATAACCTTTCTATCAAGCATAAGTTCTATTACAAGTCATAGAGCTTATAGATAAATCTATATTCTATTCTATCATTTTTTTTACTTGCAGTTCGGGAGTTAGTCCTTGCCTTGTTTAATTTAGAAAAAAGAATACATAAATCGAATAAGAAATCGAAAGAATTCACTGTCAATTCAAATGAAGAAAAAAATGGTGTTTCGAAAGGATATCAATTGCTAAGATTCGAAGAAAAATTATTACTTTTTATGAATACACCAAGGAGCACTTCGGGTTAGGAATATAATAATCGGATTTCGAAATCAAATAACGCCTCATCTATAAAAATGGAAATATTTTGAAAAAAAAAAACGTTTTTTTTTTTCAAAATATTTCAAAAGGTACACAAAATAAATAGGACAATTCTGAAGCTTTTTGTGCAATTTAATTTCTAATTAAGTTCAATTCTCATCAGTAAAAAAGTGGTACACCCAAAAATACAGATAATTCGCCAGCTTTATGTGCAATTTGTGTCCCATTCAAATTATCTTCAATACGAGTCAAGGGAATAAACCCCTGTTCTATGGTTTCCAGATAAACGATACTCTCAAAAGTACTGGTACGAGTAAAAATACCCTCTTCTTTAACTTCTGTTATTATTCTGATGGAGTGAAGCTCGTTCATAGGTATTTCGAGAATAATACGACGATTTTTTCCAGGAAATCCCCAACGAACAAAACGTACCTTTTTCCCTTTTTTATTGAAGATATCAAAACCACCACCTATATCCCAAAAAATAATCGACCCAAAATAAAAACTACTAAAGAGACCCGCGATTCCATAAAAAGCCATCGTGGCCCCTTGTGGAATAAATGGAAAATAAATAAAGTCCGGAATAAAAGAAAAATCACTCATTTTCTCAGAAATAAAGAACAAATCCATACCAAGATAACTGGAAATTGCAACGAACAATAACCCCAATGAACCTAACAAAGTGAAAACGGCCCAAAATAAATTGCTTGTTCTTCGAACCTCCGCCATAGAATATATCAGTACATCGTCTGAGCGAAAGATTATACTCATTACTCTCCTTTTTTTGAATTTAGTATTATAATTGGGGAATAAAAAACCCCAGAATTTTACTTTGTTTTCTGTATCTAAAAAATCTTGTTTTTTTGAACATGAAGAAATAAAGAAGCCATTGCAATTGCCGGAAATACTAGGCCTACTAGAGGAACAAAAATGGAAGGAAAGTTTATCATAAAATGGGTACCTCGATTTACTATTTGTACCTTATATATATTATTTTGATATTTATATAGATTCTTTTTTTTTTTTATTTTTTTATTCTTATTTATATTATTATATAAAGATAGTCTATAATCACTAGAATTTCTATATATTTATACTTAGTATATAATAATTCTAGTGATTATAGCTAAGCCAATATATATCATAATATAATATACCCTTTTCTTATTCAAAGAATTTATGGCTATGCCTTATCATTTTTAGTCAAAGAAAAGAAATTATGGAATTGAAATAACTCACTCAGAACGCCCTTTAAAAGATTACGCGGTACGATTGAATCAAATAAGCCCTTATGGAATAAATATTCAGCTGCTTGTGAACCTTCAGGTACTGCCTTATTCAATGTTTGTTCAATTACTCTTTTACCAGCAAATGCAATATAAGCATTTGGTTCGGCAATAATGATATCCCCCAACATGCCAAAACTAGCAGTTACCCCCCCAGTAGTGGGAGATGTAAGTATGGATACATAGAATAACTTTTTATTTTTTTGATAATCATATAAAGCAGAAGAGATTTTAGCCATTTGGATCAAGCTCAAACTTCCTTCTTGCATACGCGCTCCTCCGGACGCACATACCAGAATAAGAGGTAAAAGTTGATTAGTAGCATATTCTACCAAACGGGTGATTTTCTCACCTACTGCGGATCCCATACTGCCCCCCATAAACTGAAAATCCATAATTCCAATAGCTACAGGAATACCATTTAGTTGACCAGTACCTGTTTGAACAGCCTCAGTTAATCCCGTTTTTCTTTGATAAGAATCAATACGATCTTTATAAGGTTCCTCTTCGGAATGAAATTCAATAGGATCCAGAGAAACCATGTCTTCATCCATAGGATTCCAAGTACCCGAATCAATCGAAAGTTCGATTCTATCTGAACTGCCCATTTTCAAATGATATCCACAGTATTCACAAATATTCATTTTTGATTTAAAAAATTTTTTATAATTTAATCCATAACAATTTTCGCATTCAAGCCACAAATGCTTATATTTTTGACTTTCATCGAGATTATTAGAACTTTCTCCTATAGTGGAATCACTATCATTTGTATCATTCGTACTAGTTATTATACTAGTACTAGAATTATCGCTTTCACTACAATTTCTGCCCTTCAAAAAAATGTAACTATAAAAATAAATATCATTGTATTTGTCAATATCACCTAAATTGAAACTCTCAATGCAACTATCAATGAAACTAGTAATATTATTGTTAAAACTAAATTGAGTCTCATACATGTAATGATCATCATCATTCTTAGAAACAGTATTCAGATCGCTAGAAAAAAAACCTTCCATTTCTAAATAATCCAAATCCCTGTGAATTTTTTTTTCTATATCGGTTAAAATTTTAGGGTCTTCCCTTAGACTGGTATTTTCAATAGGACCAAGACTATCCATTGATTTACTTAATTCACACCTGTATTCTAACTTCCTATTAAACAACATAGAATTAAACCACCATTTTTCCATCGAGTTTTTCCTCTATTTACACAAAAATATAATGAATGTATAGTCATTGGATGAAGAATAAAATAATAGAAATATTCCATTTTGAATATTCTATCTCATGTATTTACTATAAAAAAAGTATATAAATCAAATAACTAGGATTAGTAACTGAAAATAATAAAGAGCGAGTTGGTATTAAAAAGAAATGATAATAAAATCAAAAATAATAAGAAACATTAAAAAAAAAAGTACCTCAATAGGGGTAATCTATTTATCTATTTATAAGTCCAATTACTTCATTTAGTGACTATTTTTTTTCTTTTTCCTATATTCTATCTTTTATCTCTATACATTTTTTCATTTTGTTTTGAAGATCGATGCAAATTTCATTTCTTTTTCTGGCTATAGAAAACTACATCCTATCATTCTATATAAACAACAAGAAATAAGAAAAATTAGGTATGAATAGAACAAGAGAGCGGGGGGATAAAAGAGAAAAGAGTTTTAGAAATCTATATACAAGTCATCCACACCCCCTTTTTTTTATTTCATTAATGGAATTTCGTTTGTTGATTCGAGCTAAGTTCCATAAAAACACCAGCCCTTTTTGAAATGTCCTGAACAGTTCCTGTAGGTTGAGCGCCTCGTTCAAGGAAATATAGAATAACAGGAATATTTAAATAGGTTTGATTCTTTATTGGATCATAAAAACCCACTTTCCGAAGATCTCTTCCCTCTCTTCGAGATCGAACATCGATTGCAACGATTCGATAAACGGCTCATTGGGATAGAGATAGATAAATAATGCACCCCCCCCCTAGAAACGTATAAGAAGTTTTATCCTCGTACGGCTCGAGAAAATAAAAAATTATAATGTATGTAGAAAATTATGATGTCAAATAGATCAATAAAATCATCAAATCAATTAAACTATGACTTAAGTATTTTTCTTTCGTATTTTCTTTTTGAAAAAAAACTCCTCATATTTATAACTCCATAACTCAAATTGGATAATTATCAAATAACTAAAAAGAGAACAAAGCCTTTAGTAGCTATTTCATTTATTGAGTGGTCTCTACTCCCCTTTCTTGCCCGTGTTTCGTTTCTTTATAATTTATTTTTTATAATTTTGGATAATAGAATTGATGAGACAATTTGAAAATGGTATTTACTTGTTCCATGATCTTTTAGCTTTTCTTTGAATCATTGGGTTTAGGCATTACTTCGGGAATCTTCAATCTTTTCAAAAATGGCAGCAACATACCATTTTTTCTTTCTATGAAAGAATCATACAAATAGAAGGTTAATTCCTGCGGCTACACTTTTGATCAAAACAGTTTTACTAATTCCAACCATTTTTTTGAACCTTGCTCAAATTGGATCCTTTCTATTTTTCTATCAAAAATAAACTTACGAAGTTTTTCTAACTTATTAATTTTTACTAACCTTAGATACTTGCCCCTGATAAATGAATAAACTCGAGCTCCATCATGTACTATTTACATCATCAACTTACATCATCAACTGCTTTCCCGTCCCCAAAACAATAAGTTCTAGTGGAACAGAACAAACGATGTCGAGTCAAGAGCATGTTCATTTCTATATACTAGAAAAAATGGCGGATGTAAGAATCCACAGCTAATCTAATCATGTCTTTCAAGTCGCACGTTGCTTTTTACCACATCGTTTCAAACGAAGTTTTACCATAACATTCCTTTAGCTTGGATCCAGTATGTAATTGATTCAATTATGGAATCATGAATAGTCATTGATTCAATCGATACATAATAATCTATCCTTTTTAGGTCAGGGTTTTTCTTCTATATAACGAAAACTTTTTTTAAAGTAAAGACGTAAATGAAAATTAACTCGGTATTTTATCAATCTATTTTCTACTCTCTTTTTAGAATTTGTAAAGTAGAAAAATGGGAATTTAAAAATATTAGAAAAAAAGAAAAAAAAAAATTGAAAAAATTATAAAATTATAATAGATATATATAATGAAATGATTACATTAAAACAATTTTTATACAAAAAAGAAAGTAACAAAAACTCGACTTGTTTTTGAATCCACATATTCGAAAGCAAGTCGATTTAGATTAGAGACGAATAATTCAAAAAGGGGGATAATTTTAATTCTGATATACAATCTGTATTCCAATATGATATACATCATGAATGGATATGCTCTGGGACGGAAGGATTCGAACCTCCGAATAGCGGGACCAAAACCCGTTGCCTTACCACTTGGCCACGCCCCATTTTCGATTTTATACTAATAAACACTATTATTTATATTGGTTGTTCGTCAATTCCAGTTCAAAAATTTCTATAGAAAAATTTGTTGCTAGTATTTTTATATGCGTATCTACATATCTATCTATATCTATCTAGATATAGATAGGATAAGACTCAATTTATTGATCATTACGTACAATTCTATTAAGATATTGTATAGAAGTGTGATTTATTCGATTTTTTTATTTCAGAATAAAAAAAGATTTTGAACTAGATAAGTTCAAATCAAAGAAGGATTTTGGAGGGTTTTATCTTATTTTATTCATTTTTTTTTAGTTTTATTCATAAATTAATATTAATTTCTTTTCCTTTTTATTGTATTTTATATATATATAAAATACAATAAAAATGAAAATTCTAATTAAAAAAAAAACAAAAATAATTTATATTTTCTTAAAGAACAAAATGTTTGTTATGCTTAATATCTTTAATTTGGTCTGTATTTGTATTCACTCCGTCCTTTATTCAAGTAGTTTTTTCTCGGCGAAATTGCCCGAAGCCTACGCTTTCTTGAATCCAATTGTGGATATTATGCCAGTAATACCCTTACTCTTTTTTCTTTTAGCTTTTGTTTGGCAAGCTGCTGTAAGTTTTCGATGATATCTGTAATTTGAGTAATGTCTTAAAAAAAAATTAAGAATTTATCAGAAAACTAAAATTCGAACATTTTAACAATTTAAAAGATCAAATAAGTCTTACAGTGTGAATTATCGATTCCAATATTGAAATTTTTGGATATATACGAAAAAATACGGACCATCTCATCATCTACGTTTTGCCAATTGAGAAATCCTAATCCTATTATTCGATTTGAACCCATCACCAATAGAATACCTAGATTATAGATATGAAAGAATATTTTTGGTAAAAGTAATTATTGATAATTTGTAATAAAAGACTCGACTCTTACTACAAATCCATTTTCGAAACTTATCTTATATATCTCCTCACAAAAATTTAATTTTTTAGAAACTTAGTATTAAAAGAAACAAAATTTGTTGTAATATAAGAGAATCTATTCTCTTTCTTTGTCGTTTTTTAATTATCTTGGAGATTTTATAATGCTTACTCTAAAACTATTTGTTTACACGGTAGTGATATTCTTCGTTTCTCTTTTCATCTTCGGATTCCTATCTAACGATCCAGGACGTAATCCAGGGCGTGAAGAATAAGAAAAAGGTGGATTCTGTGTTTTTCTTGCTTGTGCTGGATTTTAAAATATTTTTAGGATTTTCTTTATTTTAACATCTTTAACTAGTAAATAAAAAAAAATCAAACAAACAAGGAAAACAAAGAAGTTCAACAAAAAATATCAAATTATCAACGGAAAGAGAGGGATTCGAACCCTCGGTACAAAAATTTGTACAACGGATTAGCAATCCGACGCTTTAGTCCACTCAGCCATCTCTCCCCAATTGAAAAATAGAATTACTTTGTTTATGTTATATCACATAAACAAGAAGAGCAAAAAATGGAGCTTGAAAAAAAAAGACTTCTTTTTATCTTATTTTTTATCTTATCTCTTTTTTTTCTATTTGATTTCGATTCATTATTATATTCTATATTCTTCTATTTTTTAGTTTCCTTTTTTCTTTTTCTACAGCCAAAGAGCCCGGCCAGTACCTAGTCGGGCTCTTTTTATTCCCATGAATATTGAATAACAATGATTTATTTGAATTGAATGTACTTTATTCGAAAAAAAAATACCTTCAGCAAAAACAAAATCCAAAAATGTAATTCACCCCGTTTTTCAAATTTCATTAGAAGATACTCTAATTAAACATGTCAATACTCGAATTATTAGAATATTGAATATTATGCCCCTCTATTTCTTTATTGATTTTGTCTGATTGCTTTGTTCGACAAAAGATACAATAATTGTATTGTAGCGGGTATAGTTTAGTGGTAAAAGTGCGATTCGTTCCATGGACCCCTAAATAGTTAAGGGATCCCCCGTTTGATTCATATTCCGATCAAAAACTTTATTTCTTACTTAAAGGGAATCCTTTATACCCTCAATGAATGATTTGCGGTATAATATACATTATCGTAATTTGTATACAAGAAGAATCAATTCTAAATTGACAACTTGAGTTCTAAAATTATGAAACATAAGTTTTTGGAATTGGATCTATAATCCGAATTTTTTTGAGTATGACGAAAGGATCTATGGAGAGATATATAGAAAGTTTCTTTCTAATCGTAACTAAATCTTCCATTTTTTTGTATAGTAGAGATTGAAGCAAAATAGCTATTAAACGATTCTTTTAGTTTACTAGAGACATCTACATTTTTTTAGCTCGACAGAAATTTTATGCTTTTCCTAAAGATTCTATTAAATAGAAATAGAGAACGAAGTAACTAGAAAAAAAACATAGATTATTATAATACTGCTCTTCTAGAGGGATCATCTAAAAAGCAAGATGTTTTAAACTTATTCATACAAAACAAAAAGGCTGACATAGATGTTATGGGTCAATTTTTTGATTTTCCATCTCTTAATTTTTTCTGTAAAGGAGCCGAATGAAACAAAAGTTTCACGTTCGGTTTTGAATTAGAGACGTTAAATTGAAATCAAAATGATGAATCAACGTCGACTATAACCCCTAGCCTTCCAAGCTAACGATGCGGGTTCGATTCCCGCTACCCGCTTATATTCTCTATTTATTCTATTTGAATCTATCTTTTTTCTTATAGAATGAATCTAGAATTTTAAATGAATTTGTCAATTCTTTTTTTTAATTTCTTAATTTAGTTTTAGGTATTTATTTTAGGTATTTATAACAAATTGAATTTTATTTATTTTCTATAAATTTTCTATATCTTTTCTATATATAGAATATAGAATTCCTATATATAGAATATAGAATTCTTTTATTCTTTAACCTTTTTTAGTTAATAAGGTTAAAGAATAAAAGAAAAAAAAAAAAATAGAAGCGTCCATTGTCTAATGGATAGGACAGAGGTCTTCTAAACCTTAGGTATAGGTTCAAATCCTATTGGACGCAAATTGTTTGCATATATTTGCATATATATGCAAATATATGCAATTTATACCTTGTCCTTCTATTTTATTTATTCTATTTTTTTTTTTTTTTTTTCTATTTTCATTCGAATTCATTTTATTTATATATTAATATTATATTCAAATGAAATAAAAAGATATTAAAAGATACTAATTATAAGAATTTGAAAGTGAAATTATAAAGTTATTAAATGATTAATCAATTTTTTTCTACCTGTTCCTGTAGTAAAAAGAGTTCCATCTGTTCTTGAATAGCTTCCTTCAAAAGGACTTCTGCTTCCCCAGTGAATGTCTTGGTAGAAGATATGATTTCTTTGAATTGAGGTTTATTCGTGTTTAAGTAAGCACGTAACTCAACAAGAAATTTCCTTACCTGTCCAATTTCTAATGAATCAAGATAACCATTCGTTCCAGTATAAATAGTTATTATCTGTTCTTCCACGGTAAGAGGAGCTGATTGGGATTGTTTAAGCAACTCGCGCAATCGTTGACCTCTTGCTAATTGATTTTGAGTAGCTTTATCGAGATCAGAAGAGAATTGGGCAAAAGCTTCTAATTCTGCGAATTGTGCTAATTCCAATTTTAATTTACCAGCTACTTGTTTCATGGCTTTAATTTGAGCCGCCGATCCAACTCTGGAAACGGAAATACCTACATTAATAGCGGGTCTGATTCCAGCATTGAATAGATCGGCAGATAAGAATATTTGGCCATCTGTAATGGAAATTACATTAGTAGGAATATAAGCTGAAACATCTCCCGATTGAGTTTCAACTATTGGTAAAGCAGTCATACTTCCTTCGCCTAACTGAGAACTTAATTTAGCGGCTCTTTCCAAAAGACGTGAATGTAAATAAAAAACATCCCCTGGATAAGCTTCGCGACCAGGTGGTCTTCGTAATAGAAGAGACATTTGGCGATAAGCCTGTGCTTGTTTGGAGAGATCGTCATAAATGATTAAAGTGTGACGTTCACGGTACATAAAATATTCAGCCAGAGCTGCTCCTGTATAAGGGGCGAGGTATTGTAATGTAGCTGGAGAATCCGCTGTTTCAGCTACTACAATAGTGTATTCCATTGCTCCTCTTTCTTGTAAGGTATTCACCACTTGAGCCACAGAAGATGCTTTTTGACCAATAGCTACATAAACACATATTACATTTTGTCCCTGTTGATTGAGAATAGTATCTGTGGCTACTGCTGTTTTACCCGTTTGTCTGTCTCCAATAATTAATTCTCGTTGGCCACGTCCTATGGGGATCATCGAATCAATAGCAATAAGTCCTGTTTGGAGAGGCTCATATACGGAACGTCTCGAAATAATACCGGGAGCAGGAGATTCGATTAATCGAGATTCCGAAGCTGAAATTTCTCCTCGACCATCAATTGGTTTAGCCAGGGCATTTATAACACGACCCAAATAAGCCTCACTTACAGGTATCTGAGCAATTCTTCCTGTTGCTTTTACTGAACTTCCCTCTTGTATCATCAAACCATCACCCATTAATACAACACCAACATTTTTGGATTCCAAATTCAAAGCAATGCCTATAGTACCCTCTTCAAATTCCACTAATTCACCCGCCATTACTTCATCAAGACCATAAATACGAGCAATACCGTCGCCTACTTGAAGTACGGTACCCGTATTTACAATTTTTACTTCCGTATTATATTGCTCAATGCGTTCACGGATAATTTTACTAATTTCATCTGCACGAATGGTTACCATGAAAATTTCTTAATTTTATTTTTTTAGAAGAAAAAAATAATGCCTATACTCTATTTTATAATAGAAAGACTAATCAGTTATTTTTTCTTTCATCGTCCCAAACATGCCAATATTAGCACTGACAGTACGTAAATGTAACTCGTTGTTCAAGCAACTCTTTAGAGTTCCTAGAGCTCCCTGTAAGGCTTGTTGTAAAACCCGTTGTCGGACTTGATTAATCACTCTTTGTTGTTCAAAATGAATGGCTTCGTTTTTGTAATTTTCTAATTGTTCCAAAGTCGTATAAATTGAATTAATTAAATTCAATTTTTCTCGTTCGATCTCAGAATAGCCATTCACCCGAAAACGATCTGCTTCCGTTTCGACTTTCCTTAAGCGGGCTTGGGCTTTTTCCAGCTGTTCAATGGCCCCTTCCCGTAATTCTTCTGAGTTTCGAATAGTTCTCAAGATTTTCTGTTTTCGATTATCTAATAAATCACTTAATGAAAGTAGACTCTCTTTCCATTCATTTCAAAATGTCTAGGATCTCTTCCCGAACCAAACATGAATCTTTCGATTCATTTGGCTCTCACACTCAATTACTTATGGGAAATTTACCAATTTTTTATGTAATGAGCCTATCCTCTCTTCGCTATTTTTATTTTTAAAATATTGAAAACAATTACCAATATAAGACCAGAATATTCGGAGGACTCTTCTGACCAAACAAATATATGTCAGCAAAGTTGTTTTTTTTCTTCAAATCCAAAGAATTCTTATTCATTTATACATAGGTCATCGATTACGCATTGTACAAAAGGGAGGGTTAAATTAACCCGTTTTTCAATTTCTTGCCGTAAGTAAATAGGATTCAAGCCATTTTATCGACATGAGTGTTCTATATCGAAAAAAAAATCTAATAATTTTATCGAAACCATTTCATTTCTGTATTAACATAGTGGTAGAAAGAGTACTACACTGCGTCTAGACTTCAAACTATTCACTTTAACCATGGTAATAGTCCAAAATTATTGGTTAATAGAGAATCAAAGTGGATTACCAATAAATCGCGAAATGCTATAGTTCTTAAATATTTTTTCTTAAATTATTGAAAAAATTTCATTAATTCAGAAGTAATTTTCAGAAGTAATTCGCGGGATTATGCACATTTTCTTAGTTATAACTAAAAAGTGCAGTTTGGTTGGATCCAATCTATTCTTTGAAATAAACAACTCGCACACACTCCCTTTCCAAAAAAAACCAATACACCTAACACTACACTAAGATTTATTGGATTTGTTGCTAAAATATCGGTATTAAACCCGAAACTTCCGGCGGATGGCCAGTAGCCCAAACAAAGGAAAGAATCGGTTATATTTTTCATATGATCTCATCTCCTCTTATGAATAGACTAATTATCTTTCTAAGATTCCTATATTAGTTAGATATATATATAGATAGATCTATCTATATATATATATCCATATATTATTTGGATTGGTCAATCAATTGGAAGATTCCCTAAAAGAATGATACTTATTCGAATTAGATACCAGTTCTTATATCCATTGCAAAATCTCTCAAGTTTTAACACTTGAGAAAAATTATCTTAAAAAAAAGGGGGGGTCATTGGACTAAAAAAGAGAAGAAAGAGGGCGAATCAGTATGTGAATTCTTCACCTTTCAATTAGTCCTTCCCCTGTGTTCTTGTCCGAACGGATAAAGAATTATAGGAGTGAAATATTAATATAAATAGAATTCGAAAAAGCAAGACCGGTAAAGCAAGTCCACGGAAAAAAGGATATGTATTTCTATTTTTTTAGGATTAAACAAAAGGATTAGCAAATAAAAGTGCTAATGCTACAACCAGTCCATAAATTGTTAAAGCTTCCATAAAAGCCAAACTAAGCAATAAAGTACCTCGTATTTTTCCCTCTGCCTCCGGTTGTCGTGCAATCCCTTCTACAGCTTGCCCTGCAGCAGTGCCTTGACCAACCCCAGGTCCAATAGAAGCAAGCCCTACGGCCAACCCAGCAGCAATAACAGAAGCAGCAGAAATAATTGGATTCATGATAATTTCCTCGTAACCTAAATATAAAATAAAGAAATAGTTAATGATATAATCAACCAATAAATTATGACTTAATTTTTCAATTATCAAGATTTATTCGGTTTAAAGTAATTAATAAGAATTCCGAATTGAAAATATTAATAGTTATTGAACTCTACGAATTACTTCGAGATTTATTTTTTCGTCTCTACCTACATACATAGTTTTTTTTTGTGAATATGTAGAACCTTTGTTCTTATCCTACCTTCAATTTGGAATCATTCTTTGAATTCTTCGTTTTTTTATTCCATTTTTTTAGTCATTGAATATTCAATTCACAATTCGAGATGAAACGGAAAGGCTTTGTTTTTTAATCCCTATCGAAATTTACAGTAGTAGCGGGGCAATTTTAGATATAAAATATTAGTTATTTTATATAATATATATGGATATGGTTAGTTCATATATAACTAGTTCATATAGAATATCCTATCACATATACGTGGGTTTCTTCTATCCTGTAAACCAATTATTTTGTGTTTTAGATTCAATCGAATTCGAAAATCATTCTTTGAAACCTCAAAAGAAAGAGTTGTCTTATAGTGATCCGATTATATACACCCAGTTTGACCCCCCGCACTTATACTTTATTTGTTATCTTGTTTTTTTAAGCTCTCCTCCCCCTTTTATTATTACCCCATATGGATACAATCAATCGAAATAAATTCGTTAGATTTAATTATTGTTTCATAGAAATATTGGAATTTGGGTGATCTAAATGTTATTTTTTGAATTCTCTTTTGGTCAATCGTTGAATTGAATGTAACTGAAACGGGAATCTCCTTTAGTTCTATATAGTATCTTTTTATCACACGCCGTAAACGTAAATATCATACAGAATTCTAATTATGGCTCTTAATTTTTTTATTTATTATTTTTTTTTTGAATATCCAATATATACTAATATATGCTAATATATGCTAATCGAATATCTATCTATATCTATCTACCTATATCTATATAGATATAGGTAGATAGATATAGATGTTTACTAAGTAGATTATATTGAGCCGCAATATATGTGCGGCAAGCTAAACGAAAAGGACTATTTTGTAGAAAACTGGTCAATGATGGCCTTCCATGGATTCACCTATATAAGCCGCAGCTAAAGTAGCAAAAATGAGAGCTTGAATACCGCTTGTGAATAATCCAAGGAACATGACAGGTATAGGAACTACTAAAGGTACTAAAGAAACAAGAACAACAACTACTAATTCATCAGCTAATATATTTCCGAAAAGTCGAAAACTAAGAGATAAGGGTTTTGTGAAATCTTCTAAGATGTTAATCGGTAAAAGGATTGGGGTTGGTTGGATGTATTTATTAAAATAAGCTAATCCTTTTTTTGAAAGACCCGCATAGAAATATGCAATTGATGTAAGTAAAGCTAAAGCAACGGTAGTATTTATATCATTTGTGGGTGCAGCTAACTCCCCGTGAGGTAATTGTATGATTTTCCAAGGTAAAAGAGCCCCCGACCAATTAGAAACAAAAATAAATAGAAACAAAGTTCCAATAAAAGGAACCCACGGACCATATTCTTCTCCAATTTGAGTTTTGCTCACGTCTCGAATGAATTCAAGAACATATTCAAAGAAATTCTGACCGAAAGCGGGAATGGTTTGCAGATTTCGAATAATTAGAATGGCTGAAACCAATAAGAGAGCAATTACAACCCAAGAAGTAATAAGTACTTGGGCATGTACTTGGAAACTCCCTATTTGCCAATAGAAATGTTGACCTACTTCCACAGCAGATATATCATATAATCTTTTTAATGTGTTGATAGAGCATAATAAAACATTCATATTGTCCTGTCCTCTCAAAAAATAAGAACTTGAAGGGGAATTATTTTTATTCAAACATCTCCTTTCCTTTTTTATTTGTCTACTTTCATTTTTTATTTTAAATACCGCGACTAATCACATAAAATTTGTGTTTGTTCTTTTTATATTTATATTATTTATATTTTTATTTTTTGTACAATTTATTACTAGTATAGTAATCGATTCCCTAAATCTATGAACCCCTCCAACTAAATCCAATAATTTTTTTATTTTATTATTAATCAAGAATTTCGTATATAGCTAGAACGGCCCTCACAAATTGCAAATACTAATTTGTTAAGAATTAATCGAATTGAGGCTATAGCATCATCATTAGCTGGAATTGAAATATCGGCGAGGTCCGGGTCACAATTTGTATCGATTAAACAAATTGTTGGAATTTCCAAAGTTATACATTCTCGAAGAGCCGTATATTCTTCTTGTTGATCGACGATTATTACAATATCAGGTAACCCCGTCATATATTTAATGCCGCCAAGATATGTTTCCAAATGAGCTAAATGTCTCTTCAATATAGCGGCATCTCTTTTTGGAAAACTATTGAGTCTCCCCGTCTTTTGTTGCATTCTCAAGTCCCTGAACTTTTGAAGTCGTGTTTCTGTAGTATACCAATTCGTTAACATACCGCCGAGCCACTTTTTATTAACATAATGACACCGAGCTCTTATTGCAGCCCGTGCTACTGAATCCGCTGCTTTTTTTTTTGTACCAACAATTAAGAATTGTTTTCCCTCACTTGCTGCATCAAAAACTAAATCACAAGCTTCTGATAAAAACCGAGCAGTTCTAATAAGATTTGTAATATGAATACCCTTACGCTTTGCAGATATATAAGGTGACATTTTAGGATTCCATTTTCTAGTACCGTGGCCAAAATGAACTCCTGCTTCCATCATCTCTTCCAAGATTATGTTCCAATATCTTTTTGTCATTTATATTTATCCCCACACTTTTCTTTCATTTCAAAATCGAAATTCTATAAATTTTTTGAAATGAAAGAAAGAGACCCGGTATACTGAAATAGAAATAAGTGTTCCAAAGGAACCTTCTCTTCTACCGAAGATTGGCCTTTGATAAATGATCGGGCCATTTTTTCTATTTAATATTTAATATGATTATTCTCTTTATTATCTTTCTTTTATTATACAAAATAAAATGACCGAAGATGAATCCGCTCTTAAGAATCATTATTTTAGGAATTATTAAATACTAGATTGCTGCGATGTATCGCATAAATTCTTTGAAACAAAAAAAAAGAATTCTCTGTGGTGAAACAAAATATCTCTCATTTCGCCCTCAAATAAATTCTTTTTTTTTGTTTCCGAGGTCATCTTGTTATATTGCCTTTGCTTTGAACGGTTCATTATTCTTTTGAATCCGGTACCAACAGGTATCATTCCCCCTAAAACAACGTTCTCTTTCAGACCTTTCAACCAATCTATGCGCCCCCGGAGAGCGGCTTTTGATAAAACTCTAGCAGTTTCTTGAAAACTTGCTTCAGATATGAAACTTTGAGTATTCAGAGATGTTTTTGTTATCCCCAATAATAGAACTCGATAGCAAATCGCCTCTTCTAAGGAACGCCCTGCTCGTTCGGCTCGCAACAATCCAATTAGTTCACCGGGCAAAAAAACATTAGACATTCCATCTTCGGAAACCAAGACTTTTGATGTTATTTGACGCACAATAATTTCTATATGTCTATTATGAATGTGAACTCCCTGGGATCGATAAACTTTTTGAATTTTATTAACCAAAGAAATACGACTTTGCGCTATCGTTAGCTCAGCACCAATCAAGAATCCCCAAGGAATGCCAAGAATTTTTGTTATACGCCCATTCCAAGTATCAACTCTCTTTTCTAGGTTCATCGATATTGAATCAATCGAACGAACTTCTAATACCTGTTCTACTTTTGGAAGACCTTGTGTTATATCACCCGATCTCGATTTTTCATAGATAAATGTAACTAATATATCTCCTTCAGAAAGTATTTCCCCATAATGGCCATGAACCGTTGCTCCAGGAGTCGCCAAATAAGGGTTAGCCGATCTTATTCCTACAGAATCCATTTGAACTGTTAGAATTTGACCCGATTTTAGGTGTGGTGCATTTTTCGTTTGAACTATACATACATTTTCGCAAATAAATTGACCAAGACTCATTATTGTAAACGTTTTTTCACAATAATTATGGTGGAGAAAATGCCAATTCAAATAGAATGGATTTAAAATGATGTTACTACACAGATCAGGTTTATAAATTCTCTCGTTTTCGTCCAGGAAATAATATTGGAATACTTGAAAAGTTTCTTTTAATTTGTCAAGTTGCCCATTTTTAATTATCGAGATCTGATTATGAGTTATTAAACGGTAAAAATCAAAATGGGCAACTTGAGGGGCTATTCCTAAAGGACCTAACGAATTTTTAATTGGAATCATAGCATCTCTTTGAATTTGATTAATTCCCTCTTTTATCCCATTGTAATATTTTCCATGGTTGAATGATCGTATTTGAAAACAATTCGATGATGACAAAATTATCAAAGATCGGCATTTTTCATTTCTATTCAACAACATACGAATAGTTCCATGATTTTTACTAAGTGATTGTTGAATTTTTTCCCTCGAATCAATAGAAAAAAATGGATTGATGGTGGTGCGGTCCGACTCATTATCCAAGATAAATCTTGAACCGGGCGGATTATTCCTTTTTCTTATATATGAAATATGGGATTTCACTAAGTCAATTCTTAAGAAATATCTAACCAAACCTTTTATACTTATTTCAACAAAAGAAGCATGCGCATTTTCTATAGAAGAAAATTTTTTGTCTTGATCCCAATTTAAGACTAAACAAGTCCTAACTAATTGAATACTTGTATCAGAAATTCCCCGAATGGATTTTCCATTTCCAGAAAGAATATAATTAATAACTTTAAGTTCCAGATTATCTCTTTCTTGGAACATATCTTGGGGAAAAAGTTTTACTAAATTGATCCTATCCGCTATTTCATATAAAATTACCGGTCGAACCAAAACAAAATACTTTTTTTTCGTAATTGTGATCCATTGGACATAGATCCAATTTTTCATTTTTTTTTCTTTTGAATTTTTTTTTACCGTTCTTGGTGGTATCAACACGGCACTGTGTCGGGATATCTTATCCATTTCTCCGGGAAAATAGATATCCCCGGAAAATATTTTTAATTCAATCTTTTTTTTTTTCTTCTCCAATCGGACCAATCCCCTTACTCGACTTCTTATATTTAAAGTGATTAGTGTATCTACTTCAACGATACTATTGTTCCGTACCATTATGGAAGAAGATTCTGGTAAAATATGCACTTCCTCGGGAATGAAAAAAAATTGATCTACTTTAATTTGGTATTTTGTCTTAAATTCTTTAACTCCTTGATACTCAATTAAAAAATCCTCTTTTTTAAAAATGGAATTTATACCTATAGTCCTATATTTAGTAATTCCCGAGCTCTGTGTTCGGTATTGAGGATCATCGAAATAAGCAAGAATGCTATTTCTACGAAAAATACCATTGATTGGTATTTCAATCGAGATACTGGAAGCTAACATTAGCTCTTTGTCTCGTTCTTGAATCGATTGGAATTGAAATGGAATAATTAATCTATTTCTCCGCCTCTTTGCTAATAAATCCGTAGTATCATGGAAAATAGTAGGATGTGTAAAATGACAATGATCTATAGATATGATTTGATTAAATATTGAATAATCTGAAATCCTTCTTTCTTTTTTATCAGAAGGATTGAAACGAAACAATTTATGTCTTACTTTTTTTTTACTTGCTAAAAGGTTACAAAAATCTCTTTCTCCAGTAGAAAGATAATGAATGTTCATTTGATCTTGATCTTTTCGGATTGAAAAAGAGACTGAACCGGACCTGTATGATTTTCCTGATAAAATCCATAAATGACTTGTTTTTGGTAAGATATGGACATTACTATATCTAAATTCTGATGCATGGTACACATCGGTACTCCAATGCATTTCTCCTTCTAAGTCAGAATAGACATGTTTTCGAACTTTTTCTTTTAAATTAAAAGTGTATGTTCCTGCGCGAATCTCGGCAATTACTTGTTCTGATTTTACATATTGATTGTTTTGAACTAATAGAAAACTTTTTGGTGGAATAGTCACATTATGTATAATATCACCACTTTCAATAGTAACATACAAATCTATATAACATAGAAAAGCAGGATGCCCATGACGTGTACGTGTAGGATGAACCAAATCTTCATTGAATTGAATTTTTCCATTATAAGGTGCTCGCACCTGTTCTGCAGTACCTCCAGTGAAGACTCCGCCAGTATGAAAAGTTCTTAATGTTAGTTGAGTGCCCGGTTCTCCAATGGATTGGCCCGCAATAATACCTACAGCTTCTCCTAATTCCACCAAGTGACCATGAGTAGGACTTTGGCCATAACACAATCGACAGATCCAAGATGTATTCCTACAGGTAAAGGGAGTTCGGATAGATATTGGTTGGGTTTGAAGGGTTTTAAATCGATTGATAAGTCCAATTCCAATATCTTGATTTCTAACGGCAATGCATCGTGAACCTCTGTATATATCGTCTGCTAATACACGACCAATTAATGTTTGTATCCATATTCTTTCCGGCATCATTCCATTCTGGGTATTCACCGAAATTCCTTGAATGGTACCACAATCCGTTCGACGTACAACAATGTGTTGAACCACTTCAACAAGTCTGCGTGTAAGATATCCAGCATCTGATGTTCGTACAGCAGTATCTACAACCCCTTTACGAGCTCCGTAGCAAGAAATTATATATTCTGTTAAAGAAAGCCCTTCGCGCAAATTGCTTTGAATAGGTAAATCAATCATTTGTCCTTGTGGATCCGACATTAATCCTCTCATACCCACTAATTGGTGTACTTGAGACGCATTTCCTCTAGCTCCCGAAAAGGACATTATATGGACTGGATTAAAGGGGTCGGTCATCCTAAAATTAGGATTCATTTCTTGTCGAAAATATTCACTTGTAGCATACCATATCTCAATGGATTGGCGTAATTTTTCTACTGCATGTACATTCCCATAATGATGATGTTGTTCCAAAATCAAACTTTGTTGTTCAGCATCTTGGACTAGCCATCCTTTAGAAGGTATTGTTAAAAGGTCATCAATTCCTAATGAAATGGATGTATCCGTAGCTTGACGGAATCCCAGAGTCTTTACTTGATCCAGGATATGTGATGTATATGCCATTCCAAAGTGATCTATTAATCTGCTAATAAGTCGTTTAATGGCAGTTCCACCTATCACTTTATTGTGAAAGACTAGATTGGCCCGTTCTGCCATAAGTACCTCCATATTCCACTCAGTGGGATTCGGTTCAACAATGGGTTTGAGTCAATGATTGGAAAACTGCCTTTTCTTTATCTTGATTTGCGTAGAAATTGAAAAACTATGATTTTCGTTAAACCATGAAGACCTGAATTTACATCGGTATCATAAATTTTCTTATCTTAGATACCAACCATCTATATGATCTATATGATTAGATATCATATGATTAGATATCATATGAATAGGCCCGGCAAAAACCTTGTATAGCTTCTTCGATTTCTCGATAAAAAGAAATATGACCAACATTGGTTCGAATGTATATAGAACGAATTTCTTTTTTTGTACTTCTTACTACTAGATAATGCTCATAAATTTCATGATAGGTACCTAAAGATTCATAGTGAACTTCGATAGGAACTTCTCTTGACGAAATAATGCGTTGATCTAGTCGCCACCGGAGCCACAAAGGACTATCGAAGTTTATTCTTTTTTGTTGATAAGCTCCAATTGCATCATAGGAATTACAAAAAAAGGGTTCTTTTTTTTTCGTATACTTATAGTTATTATCTCGAATTCTTTCATTTTTAAGATTTCTAAAATTTCCGCAATTCCGTGGATTATACCTATTTGAATAAATACCTCGACGATTCCCGCTCGTTAATATGTAAAGTCCAATAAGCATATCTTGAGTTGGTACGGAAATAGGATCCCCAATAGCCGGAGACAGGAGGTTCGTATGAGAAAACATAAGTAAACGAGCTTCTGCTTGAGCTTCTAAAGATAAAGGCACATGAACAGCCATTTGATCCCCATCAAAGTCTGCATTGAATCCCTTACAAACTAATGGATGCAAACAAATAGCACGCCCCTCTACTAAAATGGGTTGGAATGCCTGTATACCTAATCTATGCAGAGTCGGCGCTCTATTCAGCAATACGGGATGTCCCTGCATAACTTCTTGAAGTATTTCCCATACAATCGGTTCTTTTTCCCGAATTTTACTCTTAGCAATTCCTATGTTCGAAGCAAAATGTTTTCGAATTAGACCACGAATTAGAAATGTCTGGAAAAGTTCTATTGCTATTTCGCGGGGCAATCCACATCTATGTAATGAAAGTGATGGACCTACAACAATGACAGAACGACCCGAATAATCAACCCGTTTCCCAAGTAGAGTCTCGCGAAATCTTCCCTCTTTGCCCTCAATTATATCAGAAAATGATTTGTAAACCTTATTATGACCGTCCCTCATCGGTTGTCCGCGGATTCCATTATCAAGAAGTGTATCCACGGCTTCTTGTACCAATTTCTCCTGACACATTACTAATTCTCCTGGAGTAGATCTACTTGTTGTTAATAAATCGATAAGAGTATTATTCCGATAGATAACTCTTCTATATAGTTCATTAATATCAGAGCTCATTAGTTTACCCCCATCGATTTGAATAATCGGTCTCAATTCGGGAGGAAGAACTGGTAAAAGACATAAAACCATCCATTCTGGTTCTATATTTGTTCGGAGAAAATGCTTAGCTAATTCTATGCGTCGAACCAAAAAATTCTTTCTTCTTCCAACTTTTCGATCTTCCCATTCGTTTTCATTGTCCGGGGATCCCTCTTCCCCTAATTCTTTCCATTCTATCAACGAAGAATCCATAAGAATTCTCAAATCCAGATCGGCCAATTGTTCTCGGATAGCACCCGCTCCACTTGAAATTTCTCGATTTCGAAATATATCAAAACCTTGGGTAGTAAAAAAAAGTGGTATGCTGTGTTTCCAAGATTGGATTTCATATTCGAATGAACCTCGTAATCGTAAGAAAGTGGGTTTTTTAACTACGGGTCTAGCAAACGAAAAATTGAGATAGGATCCAATCCAATAAGATCTCCCCCTTTCAAAATCGGACGTGAAGGTTTCCTTTCATCCGGCTCAAGTAGTTATACCAAATAAAAAAAACAAAGGGTTTTCACTTTCAAAATCTATAAAAAAACTCTAATCTAAAAGAAAAAGGTTTACTCTTTACTCAAGTTCTCAATAAATACCAATCAACATTTCATTGACATATTCTTTTTTTTTTATTTTCTTAATTATTTATCCAATTCTCAATTAAGGCAGAAAAGAAATGAAAAGTAAAGTTCTTGAGTAGTCTACTCCCCTTCGAATGCGGAATCTTCAAAAATGGATTAATTAAATTAATTAAATAAAAGAGTATCCCGAAATTCATAAGAGATTTATTTGTCTATGTATCATTCCATTCGATCTTTTAGGTCCAAACGTCGCCTCGATGGTTCTGTCAGGATGTCCTTAAGCCTATATGCGATGTATAGACTTCTGCAACCACGATATATTTGCTTATTTGAACATAATTTCAGTTCTTTCTAAAAAAGATGGAATCGCTAATTCTACAAGAAAAAATATTTTTTTTTTCACGAGGTACGTACAGTTAGAAATTTATATTTATAATTTCATATTTTTTGTTACTGAATTGACCATAGACCAATTCCCTTTTTATTAGGGAGTATTCAATACATCCATAATTCTGAGTTTCATGTTACTCATTCCAAGAGACATGTCAGATTCAGGGCATCCCAATTAAATTAAATGGAATGACAGTTTCTCATTCGGAATCTGTACAATAAAAATTTTTATCAAATCACACATCGCAGTATACTAGACTTTCTAATTCCTTTAGAGATTTATCTAAAAGATTTGCGATATAACTAGGAAGACGTTTCAAATACCACACATGAGTTACTAGGCATGCCAGTTTTATATAGCCCATTTGATATCTACGTATCCGAGAATCAATAAATTCTACTCCGCATTGTTCACAAAATTTTGGGTCGTCCTTTTTATCTCTGATTACTCGATAATTTCCACAAGCACAAATCCCACTTTTTATAGGCCCAAAAATTCTTTCACAAAATAATCCATCTTTTTCGGGTTTATTGGTTTTGTAATGAAAAGTATAGGGTTTTGTTACCTCCCCCACTATCTCTCCATTAGGTAGGATTTTTTTTGCCCAAGCACTTATTTGTTGAGGAGAAACTGATCCAATTCGGAGTTGTTGATGTTTATA
>NC_022868.1:22500-35000 GCF_004193775.1 Glycine soja | reverse complement strand
ATTTTTTTTGTAATTCTTTACATAAAGATTCAGAAAATACTGGATCTCCACCAACACAAGCAAATTGTCGATAAAACTCCAAAATGGCATTTTCTTTTGACCCTATTTTTTTTTTATCCTTATCATTTAGGAAAGAAACGAAAATTTCAGGATAACAAACATTCTCTAGAATTTCGCTTAAATTCGAACCCATAGCTGATGATAAAACTAGAATAGATATTTTCTGTTTCCTACTCACACGAGCCCATATCCTTGCTTTTCTATCAATCTCTAATTCTAATCTACCCCCCCAGTCTGATATTATGGTGCCAGTATAGACCGAAATTCCGCTAGGGTCCAATTCTGAACGGTAATAAATACCAGGGCTTTGCAATATTTGATTGATTACAATTCTGTATATTCCATTTACTATAGAAGTTCCCAGAGAATTCATTAAAGGAATGTTTCCAACAAAAATAGTTTGTTCTTGTATGTCCCTACTACTTTTCCAAATTAATCCCGCAGATACATATAATTCAGCAGAATATGTAAGCGATTCATATACAGCATCTTTTTCGTTTATCAAGGGTTCTAATAATTGATATGTTTCTACAAATAATTGAAATTCAATTTCTTGATCTGTATCCTCAATTTTTGGAAACTTAAAAAGCCCTTCTGGTAAGCCCCGATCAATGAACCTACAAAACCCTTCAAATTGTATCTGATTCAATCCAGGTAGTGTAGACATTCCTTCATTTCCATCCCCAAGCATTTTCAATTTCCCCGTGAATTTTATCGAAAAATATTCCACCGATTTGCTGCCATTCTTCATCAAATCACATGAATCAATTTAGCAATACTGGAATTTCTGTTCTTTATACTGAATTACATGAAATTTTAACTAATCCCGTGTATGAAATACCTATTATGAAAAGAGGAATAAATAAAATAGAATTTTATACTCAACTTCGAAGGAAGGAATTTGCAACAAAACAAACAGATAGAATCTAAATTATAATCTCAAAATGGAAATGAATTGAAAAATTCGACCCGGATTTCAAGATTTTTTTCATTTTAAGGAATATAAAAAAATGCATCCCGGTTCTATCATTATTATGATATTCCATATTCCAATTCAATTGGATACCAGAAAAAATGAATTCGGATTGTAAATTGCAGTCATATTTGTTTGGGACAACACATAACATGTCGTGCTTCTCCCTATTTTACAATTTTTCTATTCAATAAATTGAATAGAAAAATTGTAAAATAGGGAGAAGCACGACAATTTCTTGATAATTCCGTTCCGCATAGTATCGGTATTATATATATATGGATGGATAAGATACCCGATTAGATAATATCTGTGTAACTATTCAAATTTATGTTCTAGGGTTTACATATATTGACAGTTGCTGTTATAATTGGAATGGAGAAAGTTTTTTTTTCAATAAAAAAGCAATATGGATTGGTTATGTATCAATTTTCTTTTCTTATCTCATTAAGAAAAAAACCATTTTAGATTCAAATCTTAAAGAATAATTCATAAATGAATAGTTAACGGTTGCGAATTGTCTCGATATTTTTTTTTTTTTTCAATAGAAAAAAAAGGGGTATTCTCATATACTTCATATATTTATATATCTATATCTATTTGGCGGCATGGCCGAGTGGTAAGGCGGGGGACTGCAAATCCTTTTTCCCCAGTTCAAATCCGGGTGTCGCCTAAGCAATAAGACATTTGAAATGAAATATTGTATTACGTTTTTTATAGAAAACTTTTTTCCAATAGAAGCAAGCTAGGGAAAAGGAGTCTTGAGACTTTCGTTTGATTATAAATTCTAAGCATCAGTAGGTTTATTCTAAAAAATGCTGTATGTAAATATTTTCGTCTCGGATTCAAGTAGTGAAAAGGAATCCATAAATTTAGAAATGATAGTTCTTTCACTACACAACTATTGTAGTGTCCGTCTACTGACTGGGTCTCGAATTAGATTGGATAAGGATAAGTTGGATAGGGAATTCCATTTTTAGTTAGAGAACGGGCGGAAGAAAAACCTTGTATACAGACTGATGGAAAGTCTATTAGTGCTTCCACATTTCATTAATATTAGTTAGATTAGTTAGATTGAATAGTTTTTAATTTAGCTAATTCGCTTTCTTAATCTTAAAAGTATATATATATATAATTATATAATATAAATATAATTTCTTATATATATAATTTAAAATATTTTACAAAATTTTTTTATTCTAAAATCGAATAGAAAAAAGAAAATCTTTCTTTTCACTAACCTCTAGTAAAAAAAATGAATAGGAAAGCTATCTTCCGATTATTTTAGTTTTTTTAGAGAACGAATCGGGAGACATTACGAAATTTTTTCAAATAGAAATAAGAAAGAGTATAAGTATGCAAATGAATCTGTCTTGATTCTTTTTTTTATACTTAATGAAATTACTTAATGAATTAATGAAATGGGGGGGTAAAACAGAAATCTTATTATTCCTACCTGTTAGTAACATTCATTTACTTAAAACTTCCGAGGATGTTTCCGGATGTGTTGTTTATGCTTAATATTTTCCTATTTTACTAAAAATCATATAAAAAAAACTTTTTAGATGTTCTAATAGAAAGGATTCTTGTTTTTCGTCAATGGTGTTAGCCCTGAATCCTTTTTTTGACTCTCTAACAGTAATTCCGCTATTATTATAGTCTTTTTAGTGAATAATACAAAAGAAAATAATAGAAGAAAAATTTTTGAATAATAATTAAAAAATTCCTTCATATTTTTAGAGATAGGAGACAAAATTTACATGGATATAGTAAGTCTTGCTTGGGCTGCTTTAATGGTAGTTTTTTCATTTTCTCTTTCCCTCGTAGTATGGGGAAGAAGTGGACTATAGGGATACTCAAAATTGAGTTAAGGGATCAAAGTACCCATTTTGTTTTCTACTTGGGTTTTTCAATTTCTTAACTTTAACTATTGAATTAAAGTATTTCATTTATACTAATTAATTGAGTTCAAATATAAACAAATATAAAATAGATCTGCATTTCAGGGTTCTATTATATTCTAGTAGTGTAATGTATTCTATGTATATGTATATTATAGAAATTGAAAATACTCTTTCAATCAAACAAAGATTTGAATTATATCTATATTCGTATTTTGAGAAAATCAAGAGAATCCAATAGAATAGGAAATTGCTTCCTATTCCAACCGAATTCTTCTTAAAATTTCTCTTTCGATGAACTGACGCTTAACCAGGTTTTATATATATAGAAAATGGGGGACCGCGTAATCCCCATTCCTGCCCCCCTTTTTCTTTTTTTAATATGATACCGGGATTGTAAAAAGAATCCGAAGAATAAGAGTTGTTTTTTGATTATTTCAGATTCATTGGAATCAATACAAATCAAATAGATGAAACTAAAAAAAAATTGGACGCAATTCTCAGTCAGATAGTAGAAATCAAATATATTTGATTTCTACTATCTGGATTACGGTGATTGTAGTCCGATCTTTTTTTTTTAGACTAAGACCAAAAATTGAAAACCTTTTTCATTTTTTTTAATCATTGATTACATTGATAAAAATGAAGAAGTCAGATTTCAGTGAAATTAGTCACTTTGACTTACCGTTTTTACGTAAATTATAAGTAAAAAAGCAGTAGGAACTAGAATAAACAGTGCAGTAGCAATAAATGCAAGAATATTTACTTCCATAATCTTTATTATGTTTTATTTCTCTTAAATTTCCAATAAAAAATTCGGGATTTAATCCCATAGAGATGATAAATCTTTCATCGATAATTAATTCAACAATGGTATAAATTGGATTTCGATGATATCAAATTGGATCAATATCACGAATAACAATATCTTAGTTATCAAATCGACTCATCGTCGAGAATTAAATAGTATAACATAGGAAGATCTTTTATCCATACTAAATAAAACAAAAAAACATTTTTTTTGATGCAATTCAAAATTTCCTTTCCTTCCTTATTAGAAATAATATTTTGTTTATCCATTTTATTCCCTTTCACACAAAAAATGAATAGATGTCTTTTTTTTGGGGGGGTTGGATCCATCGGGACTGACGGGGCTCGAACCCGCAGCTTCCGCCTTGACAGGGCGGTGCTCTGACCAATTGAACTACAATCCCAGGGAAAGGGGTGTACAGTATACATATTTTTACGGTTTCTTTCAAACGCTTTTCTTTTTCTATTTCGGATTCGAACCATTTTGCTGTAAATGAAAGAGGCGGATTTTTGTATATATTGATTGATATCTATATCGATATGCACTTTTGTGAGATCGACACAGATTACGAGCAATCTTTTTGTTATTGACAAATCGATTGAAAATGGAATCAATGAAAAAAAACAAAAAAATATTTTTTTGTTTTTTTAAATATTTTCCCTAGATTTTCTATTTACAGATCTTGATATGAATCGAGATTATTAGCAAGATTCGAATTTGTGGAAAGATAGAATACAGAAAAAAAAAGAATAGGGATGTTTAATATTTGGATTCTTCCGTATCAGAGCACATCAGTCATTTCCGGAGAACAATAAATGGGTTATATAACTTCATAGTGGATTGGCAAATTATTGGGCCGAGCTGGATTTGAACCAGCGTAGACATATTGCCAACGAATTTACAGTCCGTCCCCATTAACCGCTCGGGCATCGACCCAGGAACAGGAAGAATACATTTCAGTTTTTATTGAAAATTCATGATCAACCTCCTTTCGTAGCACCCTACCCCCAGGGGAAGTCGAATCCCCGCTGCCTCCTTGAAAGAGAGATGTCCTGAACCACTAGACGATGGGGGCATACTTGCCCGACCGCCATTATACTACGTTCATAGTATGAACAGTTTTTTTGAATTGTCAATATAATGGAATGATATGATTCGATAAAAAAAATTTTTACATCTTTCAGAATTCCATAGAAATTTTGGATTAATCATTTTGATTTCGAAAGAGAAAATCCTTTACGGGAATGATTGGTTTGTTGGAAAGGACGGTAGGTTAAAACTTCATTTCTTTCACTGTCCTTTATTACTAAGATTCGATAGGTATTAGGTATATTTATATCTAATCCTAAGCCGGGAAATAAAAAAACGATAATCAATCTGGAAATTGGGTAAATAGAGATCAACAAGTTTTTGAAATTCTTTTCAAAATAAAATACGAATTTGGTTTAGGGACAGGACAAATGGAATCCATTTATCAATGATTCGATGAAATATTTGAATTGGTGAGTACATTTATGTATCAATGAAATGAATTTGGTGTTATGATTAGAATGACTTCCAGACTCAATTTTGAAAGAATGTATTCCATTGATATTGGTCAAATCCAATATGAAAAAATTATTATTATTTTATTATATTCTATTCACTAGGTAAATACCATTTTTTGTTCTTTGATAAGTCATTATGCAAATTATATAAATTATATATTGATGTACATATATTAGAATCCCATTTATATAATTTATATAAATTTATATAATAAGTATACGCAGTAACAATTAGATGTACTAGTCATATTAGCTAGTTCCTTATTTAGGAATTGAATCAAATAGGGCCCCTTTAACTCAGTGGTAGAGTAACGCCATGGTAAGGCGTAAGTCATCGGTTCAAATCCGATAAGGGGCTTTTTACTTTTTTTCCAGAAATAAAGCAGTCGTATTTCTATTTTAAGGAAGAATCGAAATATTGTGGATATTTGGAACAAGTTTCTATTTGTAATAAAAAATCAAGTAATCATAGAATTTCATTAGAATATAGTAAAGAAAGAAATTCAAAAAAAAAGTGTAAAATTTTTAAAAAGGGAAAGATTAACAAAAAGTAAGTGGACCTAACCCATTGAATTATACCTATATTTACTATTCTGATATTCAAATTGGATAAAGATGAAATTCGAACAATGATTTTTTCATTTTCTTTTTAATACTTTTTTGGTTTAGACTCCCTAAGAATCTGTCGATATTTCCAATTAAATCTTCTTGTTCCTGTGAAGGTCCTATAAAAAAAAGGGCTATGCCCTTTCTTTACTCAGAAGGGCCTTATTCCAAGTTCCACCAAACAAGTTTTTATTCATTTGAAACATCTTTTTTTCCGAATACAAGAAAAAATTCATTTCAATTTCAATTATTTCTATAAGATAAAATCGATATAGATAGATTTTATCTTATAGAAATAATTGAAAAATACATTCAATTATGTCTTCGCGTATCAAATATTTTCTTTTCATATCGATGCGTACGATATTTTTCCAGCAATTAATGTATGTGAGACAGAAACTTTCACTTACAGTTTTTTCTTTTTAATATTGTATTTCATTTTTTTTAATAATTAATAAAATAATAATAATAATGAATAAAAAAATCAAATAATAATTAATAAAAAGAAAAAAGTGTAAATCAAATAGAAATTTATAAAATCTATGATCCTAGAGTAGTTCCCTAGACAAAATAGAAGTAAGTTCACAAACAAGATTCAAGAATAAGATTCTCTGATGAAAGGAGAGAAATATGTCTGAGGATCCGCTGGGTATAAGGAGTGAAAGAGGGGATCATTTGTTTCTTGAACAGTTCTTTTAAAAAAATTTTCTATCGGATTTTTGAGTCATAGGACATTTTATGATTTATGACTTGGAGGATTTTTAAGAATAGAAAGGAATAACTACATTGAGTTCATCGATTTGCCCTAGATATCAATAGACTCATAAATTATTTTTTATTCGAAACCAATTAAAATTAAAAAAGAAGGGAAAGTGTACGAGAAAATTATCTCTCTCTATATATAGATAGATAAATGATAAAAGCCTCGAGGGTCCGTCCCATCCCTGAAAATGCTATGAGGTGTTGGGAAATGGTTGAAGTAGTTGAATAGGAGGATCGCTATGACTATAGCTCTTGGTAAATTTACCAAAGATGAAAATGATTTATTTGATATTATGGATGACTGGTTGCGGAGGGACCGTTTCGTTTTTGTAGGTTGGTCCGGTCTATTACTCTTCCCTTGCGCCTATTTCGCCTTGGGGGGTTGGTTCACAGGTACGACCTTTGTAACTTCATGGTATACTCATGGATTGGCAAGTTCTTATTTGGAAGGCTGCAACTTCTTAACCGCTGCAGTCTCCACTCCTGCTAATAGTTTAGCACACTCTTTGTTGTTACTGTGGGGTCCTGAAGCACAGGGAGATTTTACCCGTTGGTGTCAATTAGGTGGTCTGTGGACTTTTGTTGCTCTCCACGGCGCTTTCGCATTAATAGGTTTCATGTTACGTCAATTTGAACTTGCTCGATCTGTTCAATTGCGGCCTTATAATGCAATCGCATTCTCTGGTCCAATTGCTGTTTTTGTTTCTGTATTCCTTATTTATCCACTGGGTCAGTCTGGTTGGTTCTTTGCTCCTAGTTTTGGTGTAGCAGCTATATTTCGATTCATCCTCTTTTTCCAAGGGTTTCATAATTGGACATTAAACCCATTTCATATGATGGGAGTTGCTGGTGTATTGGGCGCGGCACTACTATGCGCTATTCATGGTGCCACCGTAGAAAATACTTTATTTGAAGATGGTGATGGCGCAAATACATTCCGTGCTTTTAACCCAACCCAAGCTGAAGAAACTTATTCAATGGTTACTGCTAATCGCTTTTGGTCCCAAATCTTTGGGGTTGCTTTTTCCAATAAACGTTGGTTACATTTCTTTATGTTATTTGTACCAGTAACTGGTTTATGGATGAGTGCTCTTGGGGTAGTCGGTTTGGCCCTGAACCTACGTGCCTATGACTTCGTTTCTCAAGAAATCCGCGCAGCGGAAGATCCTGAATTTGAGACTTTCTACACCAAAAATATTCTCTTAAACGAAGGTATTCGTGCGTGGATGGCGGCTCAAGATCAGCCTCATGAAAACCTTATATTCCCTGAGGAGGTTCTACCACGTGGAAACGCTCTTTAATGGAACTTTAGCTTTAACTGGTCGTGACCAGGAAACTACCGGTTTCGCTTGGTGGGCCGGGAATGCCCGACTTATCAATTTATCCGGCAAACTACTAGGAGCCCATGTAGCCCATGCTGGATTAATAGTATTCTGGGCCGGAGCAATGAACCTTTTTGAAGTGGCTCATTTCGTACCCGAGAAGCCCATGTATGAACAAGGTTTAATTTTACTTCCCCATCTAGCTACTCTAGGTTGGGGGGTAGGTCCTGGGGGGGAAGTTATAGACACCTTTCCATACTTTGTGTCTGGAGTACTTCACTTAATTTCCTCTGCAGTATTGGGCTTTGGCGGTATTTATCATGCACTTTTGGGACCTGAGACTCTTGAAGAATCTTTTCCATTCTTCGGTTATGTATGGAAAGATAGAAATAAAATGACTACAATTTTGGGTATTCACTTAATCTTGTTAGGTATAGGTGCGTTTCTTCTAGTATTCAAGGCTCTTTATTTTGGAGGTATATATGATACGTGGGCTCCGGGGGGCGGAGATGTAAGAAAAATAACCAATTTGACCCTTAGTCCAAGTATTATATTTGGATATTTATTAAAATCACCTTTTGGGGGAGAAGGGTGGATTGTTAGTGTGGACGATTTGGAAGATATAATTGGGGGGCATGTATGGTTGGGTTCCATTTGTATACTTGGTGGAATCTGGCATATCTTAACCAAACCTTTTGCATGGGCTCGGCGTGCACTTGTATGGTCTGGAGAAGCTTACTTATCTTATAGTTTAGGTGCTTTATCTGTTTTTGGTTTTATTGCTTGTTGCTTTGTCTGGTTTAATAATACCGCTTATCCTAGTGAGTTTTACGGGCCCACTGGGCCAGAAGCTTCTCAAGCTCAAGCATTTACTTTTCTAGTTAGAGACCAACGTCTTGGGGCTAATGTAGGATCTGCTCAAGGACCTACAGGTTTAGGTAAATATCTAATGCGTTCCCCGACAGGAGAAGTTATTTTTGGGGGAGAAACTATGCGTTTTTGGGATTTGCGTGCTCCTTGGTTAGAACCTCTAAGGGGTCCGAATGGTTTAGACTTGAGTAGACTGAAAAAAGATATACAGCCTTGGCAAGAACGCCGTTCTGCGGAATATATGACTCATGCTCCTTTAGGTTCCTTAAATTCCGTGGGTGGCGTAGCTACAGAGATTAATGCAGTCAATTATGTTTCTCCTAGAAGTTGGTTAGCTACTTCTCATTTTGTTCTAGGATTCTTCCTATTTGTAGGCCATTTATGGCACGCGGGAAGAGCTCGCGCAGCTGCCGCAGGATTTGAAAAAGGAATTGATCGAGATTTTGAACCAGTTCTTTCCATGACTCCTCTTAATTGAGACATGAGATCCTATGAAGTAGAAATCACTTTTATTTTACTATAAATATTACTATAAATATTGGGTTGAATTGAGCGGGTCGTATTTAAATAAGAATTTCTTTTCCTTTTTTCTTAGTTTCTATCGAAAAAAAAAAGATTCGATAGAAACTAAGAAAATAAACAAATTGATTCGCCGAGAAAGAGGAGAGAGAGGGATTCGAACCCTCGATAGTTCTTTGTTCCGAACTATACCGGTTTTCAAGACCGGGGCTATCAACCACTCAGCCATCTCTCCAAAAGCTAATTTATATTTTATCTTTATTCCACTGAATAGAACATGAGCATATAAATGGATACCCTTTATATTATCTATCTTTATATTATCTATAAAGGGTAAAGATATCCGATGTGAATCTATTTGTTTAGTTTTCTATCGGTATGTATATAGGTGAATAATCCAACATGCCTTTTTGTGAAGTAAAAAAACTACCCTCGATCCATGCCTCAAAAGGGTTGATAATAAGTAAAAAAAATCAATGAATTCATGATAAAACCCTTCTGCGTTTTTTTATTATAAATTTTTTTGTCAATAAAGGGATCAAGGGGTTGGGGGATCAAATGGTAAAGTTCTTTTGTTGGTAAATTGGAGGATTAGAAACATGACTATTGCTTTCCAATTAGCTGTTTTTGCATTAATTGCTATTTCATTTATTTTATTGATTAGTGTACCTGTTGTATTTGCTTCTCCTGAAGGTTGGTCGAATAACAAAAATGTTGTATTTTCCGGTACATCATTATGGATTGGATTAGTGTTTCTCGTGGGTATTCTTAATTCTCTCATTTCTTGAAGCTCTATTTATTCTAGATCAAAAACGAAATGACCCCTCCCCCAGAATTCTTTCGGATTGTCGGGCACATTAAAAAAGGAATGGATAAGTTCCTAAAAATAAAGAAAACTATAACACATTATAAGGAGGGGTCAAATATTAATTAAGATAAAAGATATAGAATATCTATCTGTATATATATATATATAGATATAATTTATTAATAATTAGAACTTTCTTTTTTCTTAAAAAAAAAAAAAGAAAGTAAATAAAAAGATTTGATAGAATCGTAATTTCAATTCGATTATATAGATACATAGAAAAAAAGAATATATAATAATAGAAGTAGGAATTATTGATAGAAATTCATTCAAAAATGAATTCTTAATTAATAGTAATATAAAAGATTTTATTTAGAAGAGAATATCTATTATAATAGATTATATCTATATAGATATAATCTATTATATACATTTATTTTGAATTACCCCTAATAGAATATCAGGCCGATCTCTGTACAAATAAAATAACATATCAAGTACATTAAAAACGCGGATATAGTCGAATGGTAAAATTTCTCTTTGCCAAGGAGAAGACGCGGGTTCGATTCCCGCTATCCGCCCCTACTTAGTTATTTAAATATGTATTTAATAGTCATAGTAAGAAAAATGTTATAGAATTGACTGTGTATAATGCCCCTTTTTATTCAGTGAACCCTTGTTTTTATCAAATTCAAAATGTTGCGGAGACGGGATTTGAACCCGTGACCTCAAGGTTATGAGCCTTGCGAGCTACCAAGTTGCTCTACTCCGCGATAAAGAGAAGAATTGATAACTAAAGAACAAAAACAAAGATGGAATGCGTCCCTTTACCATATCTGTACAAATAGAATAAACCATTTATACATAACGGTAAAGGGACCCTCCTATGATCGCGGATAAGAAAAATAAATAAGAAAAATGAAGAGAATTTGGAATCCTTACTTATCTTACCAACTGGATCTTGTTGCACCGGGCAATAAACATGCATGAACCATTTCACGAAGTATGTGTCCGGATAATCCAAAGTCTCGATAATTAGCTCGCGGTCTTCCGGTCGAAAAACAACGTCGATGAAGACGTATAGGTGCACTATTACGCGGTAGTGATTCTAATTTTCCATGAATTTTCCATTTATCACTTAACGACGGAACTTTGCTTATTTCTTTTTTTGAGGATCGGCGAATCAAATGATATTTCTGTTCCAATTTTTGTCTCTTCTTCTCCCTCTGAATCACACTTTTCCTTGCCATAGTGGTTCATTTCCTATTAGTATCAATGATAGAAGTCGGATCCTAGATGTATAAATGGCCTTCCTTCCCCATAGAAGGAAATGATATGCCAGATATAATAATAAAGAATTAATGAAATTAACCAAATTTGCCCGAAGTCGAGGCAATTAAGAAGGCTGCATAAGTAAATATATAACCTACGGAAAAGTGGGCTAGTCCAACCAATCTTGCTTGCACAATGGAAAGAGCCACTGGTTTATCTCTCCATCGAATCAAATTAGCCAAAGGTGTGCGTTCATGAGCCCATGCTAAAGTTTCAATCAATTCCTGCCAATATCCGCGCCAGGAAATTAAGAACATAAATCCAGTAGCCCAAACAAGATGTCCAAACAAGAACATCCATGCCCAGACTGATAAACTATTCATACCAAAAGGGTTATATCCGTTGATAAGTTGTGAAGAGTTCAACCATAGATAATCTCTTAACCATCCCATCAAATAGGTAGAAGATTCATTAAACTGTGAAACATTACCCTGCCATAGTGTAATGTGTTTCCAATGCCAATAAAAAGTAACCCACCCAATGGTATTTAACATCCAGAAAACTGCCAAATAAAATGCGTCCCAAGCCGAAATATCGCAAGTACCGCCTCGTCCCGGGCCATCGCAAGGAAAACTATAACCAAAATCTTTTTTATCTGGCATTAACTTAGAACCACGCGCATCCAAAGCACCCTTTACTAAGATCAATGTAGTTGTATGTAAACCAAGAGCAATAGCATGATGAACCAAGAAGTCTCCAGGCCCTATTGTTAAGAATAGAGAATTACTATTCTCATTAACAGCGTTTAACCAACCAGGCAACCATATGCTTCGTCCTGCATTGAACGCCGGACTGTTCGTTGAAGATAAAAGTATATCGAACCCATAGGAAGTTTTACCATGAGCAGATTGTATCCATTGGGCAAATATAGGTTCAATCAAGATTTGTTTCTCCGGAGTACCAAAAGCAAGCATGACATCATTATGGACATAAAGTCCCAGAGTATGGAACCCCAGAAAGAGGCTAGCCCAACTTAAGTGGGATATGAT
>NC_022868.1:0-20000 GCF_004193775.1 Glycine soja | reverse complement strand
TGTTAGGATCTCATATAGACCTTTATGACCCTGGCCCGTAAATGGACCTTTATGTGCCTCTAAAATGTCTTTTATACTGTGACCAATACCCCAGTTAGTCCTATACATGTGACCCGCTATCAAGAAAAGAATTGCAATAGCTAAATGATGGTGTATAATATCGGTCAGCCATAGACCTCCAGTTACTGGATCTAATCCTCCACGAAAAGTAAGAAATTCTGCGTATTTTGACCAATTCAAGGTGAAAAAGGGAGTTGCTCCCTCGGCAAAACTCGGATAAAGTTGAGCCAAAAGATCCCGATTCAAGATAAATTCATGAGGAAGTGGAATCTCTTTGGGATCTACTGCAGCATTTAGAAATTGGTTAATTGGTAAAGATACATGTATTTGATGTCCTGCCCAAGAAAGAGATCCCAACCCCAGGAGCCCTGTCAAATGGTGATTCAACATAGATTCTACATCTTGGAACCAAGCCAATTTTGGAGCAGCTTTGTGATAATGAAACCAACCAGCAAAAAGCATTAAGGCTGCAAAGACCAATGCACCAATTGCGGTACAATAGAGTTGTAATTCACTAGTTATTCCAGATGCTCTCCAAATCTGAAAAAAACCGGAGGTTATTTGTATTCCTCGGAACCCTCCCCCTACATCACCATTCAATATTTCTTGGCCCACTATTGGCCAAACCACCTGAGCACTAGGCCTAATGTGAGTAGGATCACTTAACCATGCCTCATAATTGGAAAAACGAGCACCATGAAAATACATGCCACTCAGCCAAAGAAAGATGATAGAGAGTTGGCCGAAATGGGCACTAAAAACTTTTCGGGAAATCTCCTCTAAATCATTAGTATGGCTATCAAAATCATGAGCGTCAGCATGTAGGTTCCAGATCCAAGTAGTAGTATCAGGTCCCTTAGCTATTGTTCTTGAGAAATGACCTGGTTTTGCCCATTCCTCGAAAGAAGTTTTTATGGGATCTCTATCTACCAAAATTTTCACTTCTGGTTCCGGTGAACGAATAATCATTGAGTCCTCCTCTTTCCAGACAACACATACAAAGAGACCTGCCAACATAAAACAGAATTTTTGAACTTATTAGAGATGTTTCTATTGAGTTTTGTTCTCTTCTATCTCACAGCTATCTATTTTATATTTTCTTTAATTTAATCTATTTTCTTTAGTTATTCACTAGAACAATTATGATCTCGAAGTCAATCCGGGGCAAGTGTTCGAATCTATTATGACATAACAGTGGGGCGCTCAACGGACCTTTTTAATCTTCTAAGACCTTTTTTGCGAACTTTGAATGGAAGTTAAATAATTTTTTGTGCAGCCTAATCTAATGTATTCATATTTTATTCAGAAGTTCCTAGATGGAACTAATTTTACCTTTTTTATATAGAAAAAGTATTATTATGTACTTAATCTAACAATTTGAAAGGGATATAATTAATTTCTGTGATTGGTCGTTCCTATAGAAAAGAGTTTTTAATTTGATTGATGGGGACAACAAACAAAAATTTATAACTATAGATATCTATCTATCTATATAGATAGAATTATAGATAGATAGATATAATTTAAGAAGAAAATATAAGAAAAATAAAAAAACAAGGTGTTCTTATTCAAAACGTCCTGTGATCTTCAACCAATTCTGGGCTTCAATATAATTACCAGGGGTTAGGGCTATAGCTTGTTTCCAATATTCAGCGGCTTGATTAAACCAAGACTCCGCAACTTCCGAGTCTCCCTGTCGAATGGCCTGTTCTCCTCGGTCGGAATAGGTGAGTCAATTCCTTTCCTTAGAACCGTACTTGAGAATTTCCTGACTCATACGGCTCAGCAGTCAATTCTTTTTTTGTTCTATTATCTTGAAGTTAACTAAAAGAAAAAAAGAAGTTATTTACATAAGTTTCAAACTTGAATTTGGACTAATAAAGAATTTATTTTTAAGTTTTATCTTTTCTCCTACCTTCAGAAAAGGGAATAAAGCATCGGCATTAACACCCTCATTAGAATTTTCTGAAAAGTAACTATCTCTATTTTATATATCATATACTTTATAATATATCCATTTCTATAGAATCTTGGAAAAAGTCTTTTCTTTCTTATTTATAAAGTAAAGAGAAAAGACTTTCTATCTTTGGGATTTGATACTACACCGCTGCTCAAAATATCGGGGGATCTACTTTATTACATAAGTGGATTCCTGACTTTTCTATCATGAGATAAGTAAGCAGTTTTTATTGTATCGGTTCAAAACCGCGTTAATGGATCCTTACGATGCTTCCTTTATCAATTAGATCTTTTATCCATAGAAAAGGGGGTATCTAGACATATTGATTTCTTCATATTTTGACTTCTATGAAGTTTCATTCTTTGCTACAGCTGATAAAAATCGTTGTTTTGGACGATATATGTATATGTAGAAAGCCTTTATTTCTAGTATTTATTATATTAGTATTTGTGGATTTGCTTGTTCTTTTCTTTTTTCTTTCTATAGTGGAGATAGTCGCACGTAATGACAGATCACGGCCATATTATTAAAAGCTTGGGGTAAGAATGGGTTTCGCTCGAGCGCCCGAAAATAATATTCCAAAGCTTTAGTATGTTCTCCGTTACTTGTGTGGATAAGGCCTATGTTATAAAGTATATAACTTCGATCATAGGGATCAATTTCCAGTCGCATAGCCTCATAATAATTCTGTAAAGCTTCCGCATAATTTCCTTCAGATTGAGCTGACATCCGTTACGGTCGTCATTCGGTTCAAAGAATCTCCGCTCCAGAACCGTACGTGAGATTTTCATCTCATACGGCTCCTCCCTTATGTGTGTAATGATAAAAATACATAGAATCAAAAAAGATTGCAGTATTCTCATTATTAACTGAACAGGGCTAGTGTTTTTACAAAAAAATATCTAGCCAACCTTCCTGTAAAAAATGATTTCTTAACATTAAGTATGTTGGTACTGGATAAAAAAAACAGTAACTCCAACAATTTCTTTGTCCTCAACGCTGCTTAATTTCGCGGAATTAGTCACCTCAATAATCTTCGATGGTTATATGGGTATCCAAAATATGAACGAGATGGATATTTATTGTCCCAACCATTCTTGTTTGTCGCAATCTCGATAAGACATGGATATCTATCTCTCTATATATAGATACAAAGTTTTCGTGTTCTTGATTCCCAAGCGTAGTGCTTCTTTCCCAATGCTGCCTATCAGTACTACTAGTAGGTTAGGGTTGACCTAACCACATAAGTATAGGTATAACCTTTCGCTTAATACTATAAACCTAAAGTTTAAGCATATGAGGCTGCATTAATCGAGGATACACGACAGAAGGAATTAATCCTTTATATTTACAAATTTCACCTTCAGCAAGCGTGGGTTTTTTCCACTTTTTACCGATTTCGGTAAAAAAATAGAATCAAATCGCACCATCTCTGTAATAAGTGAATGCCCTTTTTTCTCCCGAAGTTGTCGGAATTATTCGTAATAAGATATTGGCTACAATTGAAAAGGTTTTATCAATAAAATTTTCATTTATCCGAGATCTAGGCATAGGTAAAAATCCATTCTATAATTTAATGAATTATCGTGTGAGAAATAAATCCCACAAATAAAGGAATTGTACAATACAGTGCGAAATAACGTAAAAACGGACTCATTAATTTAATCCAATTTGTTTATCCTAAGACCCCGTAGGAGGTTTTTTTTAGAATTTTTCTTTCTATTTTGATAGTTTGAATAGGTTTTATGCATTTATCAAAAATATGAATGATTCACTATTCACCCGGTTTCTGGACATCATTATGTAGGAGAGATGGCCGAGTGGTTCAAGGCGTAGCATTGGAACTGCTATGTAGGCTTTTTGTTTACCGAGGGTTCGAATCCCTCTCTTTCCGAATCTTTACCAAATTCATCAATATTACTCATCACAATGCATACCATTATTTCCCATTTTTTGATATGGACTCTCTATTCATAATTTTTCGGTAATACAAAAAATAGTTGAAAAAAGTGGGCAAGGAATGACAATTTTACCATATCCATGTCTATGATATATGAATGGCGGAAAATCCTGGTATAAAAACTCGTGTTATTTTAGTTAGGTTTAAGTCTGACGAGAATAATATTCTACAACTAGTAATTCATTTATTTTCAAACCAACCCATTTATTATCTATTATTTGATTGATTAATCCTTTATATTGGAATGGGTGAAGAGTCAAATGATTTGGCAATTTCTCACGGGGGGCTGAATCAAGATAATTTTGAATCAGAGTTTTCGATTTTTGTTCATCCTTCGCTGTAATAATATCTTGAGGTTTGCAACGATAACTTGGTATATCCACTATATGACCATTAACTAAAACATGTCTATGGTTAATTAATTGGCGTGCTTGAGGAATAGTCGCAGCCATACCCAACCGAAAAAGTATGTTATCCAAGCGCATTTCAAGTAGTTGTAATAAAACCTGACCAGTTGATCCTTTAGCTTTTCCGGCGATACGAACGTATTTAAGCAATTGTCGTTCTGTAAGACCATAATGAAAACGCAATTTTTGTTTTTCTTCTAAACGAATACGATATTGAGATTTTTTACTGGAGCGCGATTGATTTCTAAGTTCGCTTTTGACTGTTGGCCTTTTACTAGTTAGTCCTGGTAAAGACCCCAGACGACGTATTTTTTTGAAACGAGGTCCTCTGTAACGTGACATAAAGACTCCTTTTTTAATGGAAAATCTTATAAATCAAAATTAAAACTAAACTAAATGAAAAATATTCTATTATAAATGAAGCAAAATCTACTAAAGTATTATACTACAAAGAAGAATTAGACGAATTCTATCAATATCCGAACTTTATTCTATTGTATAGAAAAAAAAAGAAAAGAAGTAGGTTCTTTTCTTGATTTGTTCCACAACGATCGAATTCTCCCAATTTTTTTATTTATAAAAAAGATATTCTCAATTATGTAAAAAATTGAAAACAAATTGAGAAAAGCCGGCTATCGGATTCGAACCGATGACCATCGCATTACAAATGCGATGCTCTAACCTCTGAGCTAAGCGGGCTAACATAACCAAAATATGCGTATGCATAGGAATTTAATAAAAGGGATCTTAATTATAAATTGTTAGTTATTTATAACATAATTCAAATTAATACAAACATAGAAAATATAGAATATCCAATCCAATATTTCTTATTTATATTATTTTTTTGATATTTTAGTGCATAACATAAAGTACAAAATAGGGATTAATAATTAATATTAATATAATAAATTTCGATCGATTTATCAAATAGATATCTATTTGATTATTTCAAAAATATTATTATTGTAAATTTTAGTAAAGTAACTAATAATAATAATTAGGAATTTCATATTTATAAATTAATGTCTAATTCTACATTAAAAGAATGGTTACTTATAGCCATTCGATTCGTTTTAGTTCTATCAATTCTATATGAATAAATGGATTGTTTATTTCAACAAAAACAAAAAAATGAAAATTTTCATTTTTTTGTTTTGTTATAGATAGTCTGTATCTGTTTGCTTTAAGGAAAAAAGAAAAAAATGAAAGAAAGATAAAAGCCCAACCTAGATCATAATAAAAGACTCCCAAGTTTTCAGTCGGAAAGAGAAGATAAAAAACTAAGATGAAAAAAAAAAAGAATCGACCATTCGAGTATTCAAAATTTAATGAAAAAATAATAGAAGTAGGGGCATAGAATCGAAATAGATATGTGGTATATATCTGTGTATATTGAATTGTGAATAGATAGATAATAGAATCATTTCTAATTCAAGCAAATAATGGTATCGAGTATAGATGAAAGAGGGGGATATGGCGAAATTGGTAGACGCTACGGACTTAATTGGATTGAGTCTTGGTATGGAAACTTACCAAGTGAGAACTTTCAAATTCAGAGAAACCCTGGAATTCACAAAGGGCAATCCTGAGCCAAATCCTGTTTTCCGAAAACAAAGAAAAGTTCATAAAGTGATAATAAAAAAGGGATAGGTGCAGAGACTCAATGGAAGCTGTTCTAACAAAAGGAGTTGACGATTTTTCCTTTTTGCATTAGGAAAATAATAGAATCCTTCCGTCAAAATTCCAGGAATGGATCAAAGATAAACATATATATACTGAAATAGTATTTCAATTGATTAATGAAGATCCATTTGTGATAAAAATATTCACAAATGAAAGATGTGAATCAAATCAATTCCAAGTTGAAGAAAAGATGGAATATTCATTGATCAAATTATTCACTCCATCATAATCTGATAGATCCCTTGAAGAACTGATCCATCAGACGAGAATAAAGATAGAGTCCTATTCTACATGTCAATACCGACAACAATGAAATTTATAGTAAGAGGAAAATCCGTCGACTTAAGAAATCGTGAGGGTTCAAGTCCCTCTATCCCCAAAAGGCCTGTTTAACTTTCTAATTTTTTCCCATACCCTCCCTCTCTATCTTTAAGTCGTTACTTATGTGCTTTATTCAGTTTATATTCAGTTTATTCTTTCACAACTAAATTGGAATTTGTCTTTTTATTTTCAAAAATTTCTTATCATAATTACAAGTCACAAGTTTTGAAATATATATGTGAAACACATAGAATTTTTTTTATGATAAACGTACAAATGAATATTTTATTTTTGAGCAAGGAATTCTCATATGCGTGATTAACAAAACAATACAAAATAATTCCTACTACTGAAACTAACTTACAAACTTTTCTTTTTCGTCTTTTTTTTTACTTAGTTGATATAGATTCATTGACATATACTCCAGTAATCTTTTAAAATAAAAATGAGTCTTATGCGTCAAGAATGGTCGGGATAGCTCAGTTGGTAGAGCAGAGGACTGAAAATCCTCGTGTCACCAGTTCAAATCTGGTTCCTGGCACATGATTCATTTGTCTGAATATCTATTTAAGTATCTGTAGATATATTTTTCCTAGATGATTAAAGAATAGATGCATTTTTTTAGGTATATTCGCTGAATCTATAATGAATTCTTTATTTATTTGATTTTGTTTACCTTTTTTCTGCGTTACAAAAAAAATCTTTCTATTTCGATAATATTCGAATGGTTTAATTAGTTGGTTGAAAGACCTAAAAGTCTACTCTAATAGAGTTCATGGGTGGAGTGGGAATATTCAAAATTCATCTTAGATGGATTACACAAAAAGAATCGAGCCCTTTTCTTTCTTTATGTTTTTTTTCCGTTTTCTTCATCTCCCTTGATCTTACTATTTGTTTTTCGTGGCCATATAATTGTTGATGTTGATGTGCACGTTAAATAGTTCATGATAAAGAATTTTTGTAGTTCATCCTATTTATTTTATCGGCTTGGCTCATAATAAATAAGTATTGTTCCTATTTTAGAATCTTAAAGAACCCCTATCCCATTTTAATCCCTATATTATTTATGAATTTTGTGATTTCTCACATACATAATAAGATGTGAATGATACTTCCATTATTCTGACTGATTTAATGTCAATTACTTTGTCTGATCTATAAGAGAATGTACTGATATTCTTTGAATATCAGGGGTTGTAGAAGTTTGGATTAGTTTCTTATTTTTATCATTTAGTGAGCATCTTGTATTTCATAAAAATTTGGGGCGATATAATCTTTACGCAAAGGCCATCCTATCCAACTTTCGGGCATTAAAATACGTCTCAGACGCGGATGATTATCATAAGAGATTCCCAACATATCATAAGATTCCTTTTCTTGAAAATCCGCACTTTTCCAAACCCAGAAAATGGAAGGAATTCTGGGATTTTTTCTTGCGACAAATATTTTTATGCAGACCTCTTCGGGTTGATCTATACCATACTCTAGTCTCGTAAGGTGATATACACTAGCTAATAGTCCTCCTGGTGCTACATCATAGGCACATTGGGAACGTAGATAATTGTAACCATATACATATAAAATGACAGCAATGGAATGCCAATCCTCGGGCTTTATTTGTAAAGTCTCGATTCCTTGGTAATCGAAACCCAATGATCTATGAATTAGTCCATGTTTGACTAGCCAAGAAGACAAACGACCTTGCATTTTTTTGCTTCTCCTGAATTTTTTAATGAATTTGGTATTAGTCTTTCCTATTTACATTATGATGAAATTAAAAAAAAAGGAATTGCTATTTCTTATTGTACTTTAAAAAAATGTGTCAGATGGTATCTCTGAAGTAGATGGCAGTTGATAGAATAATTCTTGACCATAATTGCCAGTATGAGTACTGTATCCAATATGAAACTTGTGGTTGGTTGTAAAACATCTATTCTCTCGTTGAGAACTCATTTGATTTTCATATATTTCTCGAGATATTTTCTTACGAAGTTTTGTTATAGCATCTATAATAGCCTCCGGTTTAGGTGGACAGCCCGGCAAATAGACATCCACTGGGATTAGTTTATCCACGCCCCGAACAGTACTATAAGAATCGGTACTAAACATCCCCCCTGTAATTGTACATGCTCCCATAGCAATAACATATTTAGGTTCGGGCATTTGTTCATATAATCGAACTAAAGAAGGAGCCATTTTCATAGTGACTGTGCCCGCAGTTAAAATTAGGTCTGCTTGCCGAGGACTCGATCGTGGTACTAGTCCATAACGATCAAAGTCGAATCGTGATCCTATTAATGAAGCAAATTCAATGAAGCAACAACTAGTACCATAGAGAAGCGGCCATAAACTGGATAATCTTGACCAATTTGAAAGATCATTTAATGTAGTTGAAATAACTGAATTTTTGGTTGTTTGATCAAGTAAGGGAAACTCAATGGAATTCATAATTGTCTCAATATTTTTTTATAATTGTCTAATCTAATTGTCTAAATAGTCAAGAATTAAGACCATTCTAATGCCCCCTTTCGCCATGCATAAACTGAACCAACAATTAGGATAAGCACGAATATGAAAGCTTCTATAAATACGGATACCCCTAATACATCGAAACTCATTGCCCAAGGATAAAGAAAAACCGTTTCAACATCAAAAACAACAAAAATGAGAGCAAACATATAATAACGGATTCGAAATTGTAACCAAGCATCACCTATTGGTTCTATTCCCGATTCATAACTAGAAAGTTTCTCTGGTCCCTTGCTAATCGGGGCTAAAATTCCAGAAATTAGAAATGCCAAAATAGGAATAAAACTTGATATTATTAGAAATGCCCAAAAAATATCATATTCGTAAAGAAGAAACATAAACGTACTCCTCTGAATGTGGAAAATATACCGGATTAGTATTAATTATTAGTCTAAAGTTTAAATAATAAAGTATAAATTTTTTTAGACTAGTATCTGAATATACTACTATTAGTATTATTCTATCGAATATTAATATGTTCCGATAGAAATTTACAAATTCTTTCTATTCTATTCTTAATTTAGTAATAGTATAGTATTAGTAATGAGATCTATTCGATCGTAAATGTAAATATTATTAGTATCTGTAGGAATATTAGGGCTATACGGACTCGAACCGTAGACTTTCTCGGTAAAACAAATCAAACTGATTATTATCTAAATGATTTGAATTGTTTTAAAAACCCAACGTGCATTTTTTTTGCATTGAGCTTTTTCATTAACTGATAGAAATATTAGTTAGTCCACCATCTTTTTTCTTGACAGCAAGAATAAAGAGATGATTCCCTATGCTCTGATTTTTTTATTTGGATTACAATCTAAGAGCACTACCAAAGTGTTTCAAAGAAGGATTATCTTGACGTAGGTCTGCTTCTGGCCTAGATCAACTTAAGTTAAATGGACTCTTTATCTACCTACTAAAATTAAAATCTAAGATAGGAAATGACACTTCATACACCTTAAAGTTCATAAGATAGGAAGAAAAGATAATCTTTTTTAGGTCCCTATACCCGCATTATGCCTAGCATTGACGAGAAATGAGTATTCACCTTATCAATATCTCAAATCAATGATGGATTCGATTTTATGGCTAAACCCTTTGTCAGGCTATTGTTCTCTTGTTTTGTTCCTTAAAATGGAGTAAGACATCGATTTCTTACTATAAGATAAACTCTTTTGATTACAAGATGAAACTCCTCTGAAAAAAACATTGGCGCTCGTGTAAACGAGGTGCTCTACCTAACTGAGCTATAGCCCTTGTGCTTTTGATACATATTTTATCATAGTATGTAGATAATTTCTTGTCAAGATGAAAATTACACGATCCAATCCCTTGAATGGATATTGCGTTGGTATTGCTTCTAAGTAATATTACATTTATAATCAATTGATCTGATAGATAGGTACCATCCTTTTTTTTTTTTTGGGGGGGGGGGTGATAAATGACCTACTTAACTCAGTGGTTAGAGTATTGCTTTCATACGGCGGGAGTCATTGGTTCAAATCCAATAGTAGGTAAAATATAGTTAGAACTTATTAGATACCATTCACTCTGGTATCTAATAAGTTTTTCTACTCATCTTTTTATTTTTTTCTATCTTTTCTTACTGTTTCATTTTCCATTTTTTAGTTATTCCGATATTCGGACGCATCAACTTGTTATGAAATCACATTGATAGCCTCTACTCGTGTCCTAGCTCGTCTAAGAGCTAGATTTGCCTCAATTGTTTGTCTCTTGCCTTCCGCCTTATTCAAATTAGCTTCTGCTATTTCAAGAGTTTGCTGTGCTTCTTGTGGATCAATGTCACTACCCTTTTCCGCATCATTTACTAAAACAGTGATCTCATTATTGTTTATTCTAGCAAAACCGCCCATCAGAGCCATCGTTAACCATTGGTCTTTAAGAAGACGTATTCTCAAAATACCTATATCTACGGCTGTGGCAATAGGCGCATGATTTGGTAATACTCCAATTTGTCCGCTATTAGTAGATAAAATGATTTCCTTCACTTCCGAATCCCAAACAATTCGATTGGGGGTCAGTACACAAAGATTTAAAGTCATTTCTTCAAATTGCTCTCCATTTCTAAGTTCGTAGCTTTCGCAGTAGCTTCATCGATATTACCTACCAAATAAAAGGCTTGTTCAGGAAGACCATCTAATTCTCCAGAAAGAATCAATTTAAACCCTCTAATTGTTTCTGCTAGACTAACATATTTCCCCGGCGAACCGGTAAAAACTTCTGCTACGAAAAAAGGTTGTGATAAGAAACGCTCAATTTTTCGTGCTCTTGCTACGGTTAAGCGATCTTCTTCGGATAATTCGTCCAAGCCAAGGATAGCTATAATGTCTTGAAGTTCTTTGTAACGTTGTAAAGTTTGTTTAACTCTTTGCGCAGTCTCATAATGTTCTTCACCAACGATTCGAGGTTGGAGCATAGTTGAGGTTGAATCTAAAGGATCTACTGCTGGATAGATACCTTTGGCCGCTAATCCTCTTGATAGTACAGTAGTAGCATCTAAATGTGCAAATGTCGTAGCAGGCGCAGGATCGGTTAAATCGTCTGCGGGTACATAAACTGCTTGAATAGAAGTTATGGACCCCTCTTTGGTAGAAGTGATTCTTTCTTGTAAAGAACCCATTTCAGTACTAAGAGTGGGTTGATAACCCACAGCAGAAGGCATTCGACCCAATAAGGCAGATACTTCAGATCCTGCTTGGACGAAGCGAAAGATATTGTCGATAAATAGAAGTACATCTTGTTCATTGACATCTCGAAAATATTCCGCCATAGTCAGGGCAGTTAAACCAACTCTCATACGAGCTCCGGGCGGTTCATTCATTTGACCATATACTAGAGCTACTTTTGATTCTGCAATATTTTGTTCATTAATTACTCCAGATTCTTTCATTTCCATATAAAGATCATTTCCCTCACGAGTACGTTCACCTACTCCGCCAAATACAGATACACCTCCATGAGCTTTGGCAATGTTATTGATCAATTCCATAATCAGTACCGTTTTACCCACTCCAGCTCCACCGAAAAGTCCTATTTTTCCTCCACGACGATAAGGAGCTAAAAGATCTACTACTTTTATTCCTGTTTCAAAAATGGCTAATTTTGTATCTAATTGTATAAAGGCAGGCGCAGATCTATGAATGGGAGATGTTGTGCGAGTATCTACAGGACCTAAATTATCAATGGGCTCTCCAAGCACGTTGAAAATTCGTCCTAGAGTTGCTCCACCTACTGGAACACTTAGGGCAGCTCCTGTGTCAATCACTTCCATTCCTCTCATTAGACCTTCTGTCGCACTCATAGCTACAGCTCTAATTCGATTATTTCCTAATAATTGCTGTACTTCACAAGTCACATTAATTTGTTGACCAACAGTATCTCGACCCTTAACTATCAGAGCGTTGTAAATATTAGGCATCTTACCTGGGGGAAAAGCTACATCTAGTACCGGACCAATTATTTGGGCGATACGTCCCAGATTTTTTTTTTCAAGCGCAGAAACCTCAGGACCAGAAGTAGTAGGATTGATTCGCATATAAAAATAGATTCAAATTTTTTCCGGAAAATTTTTGAAATCAAAAAGAAATGTTCGATAACAAAGCAAGTTGATCGGTTAATTCAATAATAAATAAGAAATGGGAGTTAGTACTCCATTTTTTTGATACCATTCGACCAATCCAATTAAATTGTTTACTTATTCAATTTCAATAATTGAATTCTTAAGTTTATCCCAGTCATTTTTAAAATTTCAATTGGATAAAATCTTTCGAAAGTTTTTTATTTTTTTCTATCATTATAGACAATATCATCTATATTCTCTATGGAAGTCGAACCTGAACCTTATTTACAATTCTTTTTTTTTCAATATCATCAGCTTTCGTATTTCATCAGTAGACAATTTATACTTAGCATATTTTTTTACCTACTTTTTTTCCCGGGAGAAGTCTGCCTATTTTTACATCTAGGATTTACATATACAACATATATCACTGTCAAGATTAAGAGTGAATTTTTGTATTATTTAGATTAGATATTTCGATTCCAAAATTAAAAAAAGGGATAGGAGATTAAAAATTGAAAAAAAAAAAACAAAAATTGGGTTGCGCCATACATATAAAAGAGTATACAATAATGATGTATTTGACAAATCAAATACCATCGTTTAATAATAACGAACCTTGGGGATTAATTGATAATATTAGTTTATTATTTGGGAAAGATTCCTGTGAAATGAAAGATTTCATTAACTCCTAAGTCATGTCGAGTAGACCTTGTTGTTTCGAGAATTCTTAATTCATGAGTTGTAGGGAGGGATTTATGTCACCACAAACAGAGACTAAAGCAAGTGTTGGGTTCAAAGCTGGTGTTAAAGATTATAAATTGACTTATTATACTCCTGACTATGAAACCAAAGATACTGATATCTTGGCAGCATTCCGAGTAACTCCTCAACCAGGAGTTCCGCCTGAAGAAGCAGGTGCCGCGGTAGCCGCCGAATCTTCTACTGGTACATGGACAACTGTGTGGACCGATGGGCTTACCAGTCTTGATCGTTACAAAGGGCGATGCTACGGCCTTGAACCTGTTGCTGGGGAAGAAAATCAATATATTGCTTATGTAGCTTATCCCTTAGACCTTTTTGAAGAAGGTTCTGTTACTAACATGTTTACTTCCATTGTCGGTAATGTATTTGGGTTCAAGGCCCTGCGTGCTCTACGTCTGGAGGATTTGCGAATCCCTACTGCTTATATTAAAACTTTCCAAGGTCCGCCTCATGGCATCCAAGTTGAGAGAGATAAATTGAACAAGTATGGTCGTCCCCTATTAGGATGTACTATTAAACCTAAATTGGGGTTATCCGCTAAGAATTATGGTAGAGCTGTTTATGAATGTCTTCGTGGGGGACTTGATTTTACCAAAGATGATGAAAATGTGAATTCCCAACCATTTATGCGTTGGAGAGACCGTTTCTTATTTTGTGCCGAAGCCATTTTTAAATCACAGGCTGAAACAGGTGAAATCAAAGGGCATTACTTGAATGCAACTGCGGGTACATGCGAAGAAATGATGAAAAGAGCTGTATTTGCCAGAGAATTAGGCGTTCCTATCGTAATGCATGATTATTTAACGGGGGGATTCACTGCAAATACTAGCTTGGCTCATTATTGCCGAGATAATGGTCTACTTCTTCATATACACCGTGCAATGCATGCAGTTATCGACAGACAAAAGAATCATGGTATGCACTTTCGTGTACTAGCTAAAGCATTACGTTTGTCTGGTGGAGATCATGTTCACGCCGGTACCGTAGTAGGTAAACTTGAAGGGGAAAGAGAAATCACTTTAGGTTTTGTTGATTTACTACGTGATGATTTTGTTGAAAAAGATCGAAGTCGCGGTATTTATTTCACTCAGGATTGGGTTTCTCTACCAGGTGTTTTGCCTGTAGCTTCGGGAGGTATTCACGTTTGGCATATGCCTGCTCTGACCGAGATCTTTGGGGATGATTCTGTACTCCAATTTGGCGGAGGAACTTTAGGACACCCTTGGGGAAATGCACCAGGTGCTGTAGCTAATCGAGTAGCTCTTGAAGCATGTGTGCAGGCTCGAAATGAAGGACGCGATCTTGCTCGTGAAGGTAATGAAATTATCCGTGAGGCTAGCAAATGGAGTCCTGAATTAGCTGCTGCTTGTGAAGTATGGAAGGAGATCAAATTTGAATTCGAAGCAATGGATACTTTGTAAGCAGAGAATTAATTGCAATTAAACTCGGCCCAATCTTTTCCTAAAAGGATTGAGCCGAATACAATACTACAAACAATACTACAATACAAAGATACTTATTATCTAAAGATACTTATTATATATATATATATATATTTATATATATATATATATTAGTTTTTGTTTTGTATTGGAATAGATTGGAATAGAAAGGTGGTAAGCAGACGAGATTTTACGAAAAAAGTTATTCCAATTTCTAAGGGAAGTTGCTTTATTTTTTTCTATTTCTATATTAAATATATTAAAATTCCATTTTTATATTTATTTATAGATTTCGATTATAGATTTCGATAATTTATAGATTTCGATCATTTTTTATAAGTTTTTAGTTTAGAATTCGAATAGTTTAGAATTCGAATCTAATAAAATTTATATATTAAAAGAATTTTTGTTATAAATAATTATAACAATTATAACTTATAACATAATAATAGAATTTCTAATATTTGAAATAGAAAATATAGTCTTAATGAAATATTAATATTTCATTACTATTAGATTTCTATTTAAAATTTTCTAATTTATCATTTTTATTTTATTCGTTTGTTTTCTCGATTGTATTCTTTTTCAATACTAATATTGACAATAGTGTATCAAATAAATATAATCCGATCGTGAGTAAATTGATCAATTTACTCACGTGAAATAGGCTTTATTACTTCATCAAATGGTAGGTTCATTGGATTTTCTGCGATACAACCAATAAATTCTTTTTTGATTAAAAGGTAAGTAATTCAATTATATATAATAATTATATATAATAATGTATAACATAGTAGATAAAGAGGTGGTATACCATTTTTTTTTAGAATTTTTTTTTTGTTTTATCTGTTCATTTGTATGTTGAGAATCAATTCGACTTCAACATTTTGAGTTTTTCTATTTTTTTGAATGTCTGATATTTTATTAGACAATTCAATCTTTTCATTTTATTGTTTTTATTGCGATTGGATATATACACCCACGTTATTTTCTAAATTGTATTGGGGTTGCTAACTCAATGGTAGAGTACTCGGCTTTTAAGAGCGATTCTATTTTTTACACATTTCTATGAAGCAATCGGTTCGTCCATACCATTGGTAGAGCTTGTAAAACCACGACTGATCCATAAAGGAATGAATGGAAAAAGTAGCATGTCGTATCGATGAAGAATTCTAAAAATATTTCATTCTCTTATAGGATCCGGCCAGAATTTTTGTTTGTGAATTCTTGGCTCGGAACAAAAAAATTCAGTTGGGTTTAATTAATAAAGGGATAGAGCTTGGTGACTCCAATTATAATAGGGAAACAAAAAGCAACGAGCTTTCATTTTTTTTATTTGAATGATTACCCCATCTAATTGTACGTTAAAAAGATATTAGTGCTTGATATGGGAAAAGCTTTTCCGGTGAATGGATTATTTATTTTTGTTATGAGTCCTAACTATATAGCTATTTTCCATTATATTTTTGGGTAGCGATAAATGTGTAAAAGAAAGAGTATATTGATAAAGATATTTTTTCCAAAATCAAAAGAGCGATTAGGTTGAAAAAAAATAAAGGATTCCTAACTAGCTTGTTATCCTAGAACAAAAATTAGGTGGAAAAGCGATTAGAGAGAGTCCGTTGATGATTTTTACTTGTTTTGTAGGTATATATACATATACCTATAATTCCCTGTTTTGATCATATCGCACTATGTATCATTTGATAATCCAATGAATCTCTGATTCTTTGTTTGACTAAATAGACTTTTTTAATTTTAAATGGAGGAATCTCGAGCATATTTAGAACTCCATAGATCTCGACACCAGGACACCCTATACCCTCTTTTTTTCCGGGAATCTATTTACGGACTAGCTTGTGGTCATGGGTCCATTTTTGTAGAAAATGTCGGTTATAACAATAAATTTAGTTTACTAATTGTAAAACGTTTAATTACTCGAATGTATCAACAGACTCATTTCATCATTTTTACTAACGATTCTAACAAAAATCCTTTTATGGGTTATAACAATCATTTTTATTCTCAAATAATATTAGAAGGTTTTGTTGTCGTCGTGGAGATTCTATTTTCCCTACAATTTTGTATATCTTCCTTAAGGGAATTCGAAATCGTAAAATCTTATAATAATTTGCGATCAATTCATTCCATTTTTCCCTTTTTCGAAGATAAACTGATATATTTAAATCATGAGTCAGATATACGAATACCCTATCCTATCCACCTGGAAATCTTGGTTCAAATCCTTCGATATTGGATAAAAGATGTCTCTTTCTTTCATTTATTAAGGTTTTTTTTTTCTTATTATTATAATTGGAATAGTATTTTTACTCCAAAAAAATGGATTTCTACTTTTTTTTCAAAAAGTAATCCAAGATTTTTTTTGTTCCTATATAATTTATATGTATGGGAATATGAATCTATCTTTCTTTTTCTACGTAACAAATCCTCTAAGTTACGATTAAAATATTTTCGCGTTTTTTTTGAGCGAATTTTTTTCTATGAAAAAATAGAACATCTTGTAGAAGTATCTGTTAAGGATTGTTCATATACCTTATCATTCTTTAAGGATACTTTCATGCATTATGTTAGATATCAAGGAAAATCCATTTTGGTTTCAAAGAATACTCCTCTTTTGATAAATAAATGGAAATACTATTTTATCTATTTATGGCAATGTCATTTTGATATTTGGTCTCGACCAGGAACGATCCATATAAACCAATTATCCCAACATTCATTTCACTTTTTGGGCTATTTTTTAAGTATTCGGCCCAATCTTTCAGTGGTACGAAATCAGATGTTGCAAAATTCATTTCTAATAAAAATGGTTATGAAAAGGCTTGATACAATAGTTCCAATTATTCCTCTAATTAGATCATTGGCGAAAGCAAAATTTTGTAATGTATTTGGCCATCCCATTAGTAAGCCGGTTTGGGCCAATTTATCTGATTTTGATATTATTGACCGGTTTTTGCGGATATGCCGAAATTTTTCTCATTATTACAATGGATCCGCAAAAAAAAAGAGTTTGTATCAAATAAGATATATACTTCGGCTTTCTTGTATAAAAACTTTGGCTCGTAAGCACAAAAGTACTGCGCGCACTTTTTTGAAAAGATTAGGGTCAGAAAAATTATTGGAAGAATTCTTTACAGAAGAAGAAGAGACTTTTTCTTTGATTTTTCCAAGAACTTCTTTTACTTTGCAGAGGTTATATATAGGTCGGATTTGGTATTTGGATATTCTTGTCAGAAACGATTTCGTCAATCATTTCTAATATAAAATAGGTTATGATACTTTGTAAATCGGTGTAAATAGGTAAATCGAAATTCTTATTAAATGAAGATAAACAAAAAAATCATTTTTTTAGTATTCTATATTTTTTAGTATTCTATATCTATAGGATTTTGAAATGCTCACGGAGTAAGAGTCAAGATTCGGGGTTCATTAATTGACTATTTGACTTTCTTAGAGTCTTTTCCTAGGGAAGTAATTCCGGTTTAGATGTATGCATAGGGAAAGCCGTGTGCAATGAAAAATGCAAGCACGGTTTGGGGAGGGATTTTTTATTGTTTTATTCTTGAATTTGATTAAAGAATAAATTATCTACTTCATCCGACTAGTTCCGGGTTCGAGTCCCGGGCAACCCACTAGAATTAATATATCGAAATTCTATATATAGAATTATAGCGATCCATAGAAAATAAACTCATTTTTAATGAATGAAATGAGGTAAAAAAGTAAATTCGGATAAATCTAAATAAGAGCATACTTACTATGGATATTGGTATTGGTTGACACTGGTATATAAGTCATGTTATACTGTTGAATAACAAGTCCTCAAATTTTCTAATTCTAGATAATTTTGGTGCTTGGGAGTCCCTAATGATTAAATGAACCAAGATTTTACCATGACTGCAATTTTAGAGAGACGCGAGAGCGAAAGCCTATGGGGTCGCTTCTGTAACTGGATAACCAGCACCGAAAATCGTCTTTACATTGGATGGTTTGGTGTTTTGATGATTCCTACTTTATTGACCGCAACTTCTGTATTTATTATCGCTTTTATTGCTGCCCCTCCAGTAGATATTGATGGTATTCGTGAGCCTGTTTCTGGATCTCTACTTTATGGAAACAATATCATTTCTGGTGCCATTATTCCTACTTCTGCGGCTATAGGTTTGCACTTTTATCCTATTTGGGAAGCGGCATCTGTTGATGAATGGTTATACAACGGCGGTCCTTATGAACTAATTGTTCTACACTTCTTACTTGGTGTAGCTTGCTACATGGGGCGTGAGTGGGAACTTAGTTTTCGTTTGGGTATGCGTCCTTGGATTGCTGTTGCATATTCAGCTCCTGTTGCAGCCGCTACTGCTGTTTTCTTGATCTATCCTATTGGTCAGGGAAGCTTTTCAGATGGTATGCCTCTAGGAATTTCAGGTACTTTCAATTTTATGATTGTATTTCAGGCTGAGCATAATATTCTTATGCATCCATTTCACATGTTAGGTGTAGCTGGTGTATTCGGCGGCTCCCTATTCAGTGCTATGCATGGTTCCTTGGTAACTTCTAGTTTGATCAGGGAAACCACAGAAAATGAATCTGCTAATGAAGGTTACAGATTTGGTCAAGAGGAAGAAACCTATAATATTGTAGCTGCTCATGGTTATTTTGGCCGATTGATCTTCCAATATGCAAGTTTCAACAATTCTCGTTCTTTACATTTCTTCTTAGCTGCTTGGCCTGTAGTAGGTATTTGGTTTACCGCTTTAGGTATCAGCACTATGGCTTTCAACTTAAATGGTTTCAATTTCAACCAATCCGTAGTTGATAGTCAAGGTCGTGTAATTAATACCTGGGCTGATATTATTAACCGAGCTAACCTTGGTATGGAAGTAATGCATGAACGTAATGCTCATAATTTCCCTCTAGATCTAGCTGCGATCGACGCTCCATCTATTAATGGATAAAATTTTGATCTTAAGGTAGATTAGTTTTTGAAAGTAAAAGGCAATATCAACTTTTTTGATATTGCCCCTTTACTTTTATTTATTTGATTAGTAATCTTTTTATTTATAAATATTTATACATAAGTTTTTGATTTCTTTCGCGATTCTTTAGCATTTTTCCTATCTTAAAAGGAAAAAAGAATGATAACGAACGAAAGGATAGAATTTTATATATAGATCATTTTTACATAGTATAAGGGCGGATGTAGCCAAGTGGATCAAGGCAGTGGATTGTGAATCCACCATGCGCGGGTTCAATTCCCGTCGTTCGCCCA
>NC_039768.1:357500-402545 GCF_004193775.1 Glycine soja | reverse complement strand
CCTATTTTCTCTTAGAGAAGGGGCCTAGCGTGCCAATGATTTTGCTACAACTACTGTGATTTCCACTGCTGCTCCTTCTTTTGCTACCTTGCGGAAGTCTTACTGCTAATGTCCTAAGCCCCTAAGTAAGGCCTAAGCGGGGAAGGAGGAAGAATAGCGTTCTAGTGCCCTATTTGTCTAATATCGAAAATTCCCCCATTCAATAATTCGTATTCGTAGCGTCCGATTCCATTCCTGACTAGCGGACAGAAAGAATTCCTCCTGCTCTACGATTAACTGTTCCGTTTAAGGGATTAAGGCAGTGAACTCGTTAGGACAGCCAGAAGGGCAGAGCTCTATGTTCTATTGAAAGCTGTCTCAAAAGAGCATCCAATCCTGATCTTTTCACTTTCGAGATCGAAGAATCATAGCATTAGCAAAGCAGACCCAGAAAGAGAGAGTTCTTCTTTTGCAAGAATGGGCATTACCGCAGCTTTGACTCTGTTGCAGGTATGAAGTGAGTTCCATACCATGAAAAATGGAAATGGCTATCAGTTCCGACTCTCCTGACCCGAGGTAAGTAGTTCGGCTAAGCCGGAAGAAAGAAATGTGAGAGTTTAGCCTATTAATTCACTTGAGGGAAGCCGGTTAAATGCTTTGCTTTGTGAGGGAAAAGCGGGCACAGCTCACGCACGGCACAAGAGGCAAGGAACTTTCAACAGGCATGGACGGCTGGCTTAAAGTCTAGGACTTCCTAACTGCTTGATTGAGAAGTCTTATTTGTACTATAATACGGGAATGAATCGCATATGTTGGTTGAGGCTCGGGAATTCATAGTTACTTTGCGGGGGCTACTCTTCTTTTTTGTCAATCGAGCCGCTTTCCCTCATTCCACTCGTCCAGCCTCTTCGCGAACTTGTACAATCGATGCCACAAAGATAGTCAACTCTATTATCGAAGAAATAAGGAAACGGGCGACGATTTGGCACCAGATATCCGGAGGTGTGGAAAGAGCAGCTGTGAGAAGCGGAAAAACCATCAAAAAACGACGATTGTTCGTGAAGGTTTCCACAGAAAGACCCCTTGGTTCTGGCAAACAGATCACAATTACAGGTACCTGAGAGCATACCGATGGAATGAACGAAATACGAACAGTTAGCATAATATGGTCATAGATCTTAGGTTGTAACTTGATCATGAGCGAATTTGTTGATGTTGCACCCACGAAGTATAGAAAGTACCAAACATTGGGAACTACCCGGGGAAGAGTTAGGAACAGGAACAAGGAGAAGCGAGAACCACTTAAATAGAGGAATCGATTGTATTTCCTCCTTTGTTCCCCATAGCAACTGGGGATCAAAAAGCACCAAATTTGATGACTTATTAAGGGAAAGACGAAGTAAGAACATGCTATTGAAGACGTTGCAACATATGTCGGGGAGGCCTCCGTTGATTGTGTACAAACAAAATACGAGTCCAAAGACAGGGTAAGAAAGGGTTTAGCTAATGGAGATATTAACTCTTCCGGGAACCAGTAACGCGTAAACCATGTCAAACCAAGACCGATCAATATCCGAACGGAACGGATTCGAACTTCTCCTAGAATCGTTTCCGGTGCGAAATGAAATTAGATATATATGAGTAATTCAAAGGATAAATATAATATAAATATTTGATAGGATTAAGGTAGCGGTAGTATATTGGAAGAGGAACTAGCTTTGACTTTCGCTGTCTAGGTCTTTGGGGTTTCCCCCTTCTTAAAGATAGCAGCAATCACTCGAAATAGTCATATGCGGAACACATGCAAGTCCAGATTGAAAGATAAGAGAGCCAAGTCTATCTCTTTAGACCAAAAGTCAATTATGGGGGGACAGGTCTCTAGGGAAGAAATGCCTTCGGTCTAACCTAACCGTTTGTTTCATATGCAGTGAAGCGGGCTAGAGCCAGAAGTACGGGATTGTTTTAAGGCCTTTCCGGTTTCAGCCAACTATAGTGTCAAGGAATAGAATTTTGGGCAAGTAAAGTCAAAAGAAAGGGCAATATTCCAAAAAGTAGTTCCTGACTCCAATCAGTCAACTACGGGCGGTAAAAGAGCTGGTAGTGAATCTTCGGCGCAAGCTGTAGGAGTAGGACTAGTTTAGGTTTAGGCGAGGGAAGAAGCAACGGCGTTCGAGATAGGGGCGACAAAGCGAGGGGATGGATTGAGCCTTTCTCCTAGCGCAAGAGTTTTCGTCGCTGGATTAAGACGACTTAGCTACTTGTCTGAAAGCGGAAAAGGAAGGTGACTAACTTCATTCGGTAAAGCTAGATAGCAACCGAAAGAGGCACATCAAAAGATCTTTTCTTTCGTTTCAGTGGATAACATTGATCCACAATCTTTTCTCTGGTTAACCAATCAGGAAGAAGCAGCTCCTACCCGCTCAAGTGAGGCGAGAATAGCCTCGTCCCCCTTGGGTCATTCTTTTTTGTATTCTTTCACTCAACCTTGTGAATGCCGCATTGGAAAGCCCCTCTTGAAAGCTATCGATCACTGACGAGAAAAGGGAATGAAATCACTTGCTGAACAGCTTGTAACTTTAGAAGCTATAGCCGATGACCCTAGCTTCCATCACATCAACCATAAGAAAGAAGAAGAGTATCGGAAAAAGACGCTTACCTATTTATTGGATAGCCTTAGCTGGCCGTGCCCCCGAGAAGATCTTGTCTAGCTTCTTTCGTAGTAGATCAAGCTGTATAAGTAAGTAGTTATAAAGACTGAAGTCTATTGGTTTGGAATTCAATTAAATAAAAAAGGCTACCTTAGCCCGACGGAACCGCGCCCTTCTTTTCTTTCATGACATTCGCCTCAAAACCTGCTTCCCCCATTTACTCTTGGTCGAGCGTATGAGCCTTAATACCACGAAATCCCTTTGTTAATCGGTTTGCTTAAGTCGTCTTGAGATCATGAAAAAGAAGTCAGTAATAGGCGCCTTATCACGGTGCTCCACTAGAGTGGTAGCCAAACCAATGGCTAAATCTTCTTCTTCTTCAAAGTAAAGGTAGTCGAAGACTTCTGGGTCTTTGAAAGGAGGTAACTTCAAGGGCACATGACCCAAGGGTCAAATCCAGTTTACAAGTTAAGTTATTCTCTAAAGATATTTCCACTTAAAGTGGTTAGAATAGAAGGTCGGATATAAGCTGAGGTATAGCCATTTAGGTCTGGGGGAATGCCTTCTCACGTAGGAAGTTCCAATAAAGCAGGCCATCTCTATCTCTCTCGAAAGCTTAAAGTACCTGAGGGAAATTTCAAATAAAGTTCTTTCACTCGCCTTACAAGGACCTACCGGACTATCGGCTTTCTATAGTCATCTTCCTCTCCCCTTTTCACTCGCTTCCTCCCGTCTTTTACTTTTTTTTGAGTAGCTCTTCTCGGTTGCTCAACCCTGCTCCTTGTCCATTCTGCTTTCGTTATTTCGGATTCCAGGGCGCCCCTAAGGGAGGTTCCAATTCACCTGGTATGACTGCTTTCATCCCATAACCCAGGGAGTCTCGCCGGTGTAAGTCCGAATTCCGATACCCCAAAAGTTAGAGTGAACCCTTTCGTGCCAATCTCGATATGTGTCTGTCATCTTCCAGGGGAATGAAGTACTTCTACGCTCTCCTTCTGCTTTTCTAATGCCCATCTTTTTATTGTAGTAATAAACCCCTGCTTTCCTGGGGACTTCTCGCATGGACTATCCAATTAGGCCTGCTTTCTCAGGCAAATCGCTCTCTGAACGACTCCTGACTCGACTAAACAATTAAGAGTAAGAAGGATAAGGAGAGTTCGCTTAACCTACTAAAGCGGGAGAGGTTTAAGATTGGAAGATGCTCGAGCGAGAGGTATTTGAAGAATTCTCAGCAAAGGCTAAAGAAGCAGAGCAAACGCAAGAAAGATTGTGCCTTGAATACTAAATTTACTAAATTACTTGACTTCAGAGTGCCTACAGGTGTATTCTACTCGCTTGCTTGAAATAGCTTGACGGATAGATTCTATCCCCGATCTCTGGGCTTATGCTGGACTATCTATGATCTCTTATCCCTAGGCTGATGATAGAAGAAAAGAAGGCCGGTAGACAGAGGACTCCGCTGCATAAAAGACCACATTTTCTGACTCAGACGGCACAAGTCAATGAAGCAGTAGCGCTTGATTAAGCGATGGCAGAATCTTCTATTCTACTAGAGGTTCTCCCTTGTTCTTTGAATTCGATGGATTGATCAAACCATGACACTAGACGCTTAGATAAGATGTTCTGAAGAAAGATCTATCTGACTGACAGGGATTCTCGAGTTATGTAAGGTTCTCCTTTGTAACCTCAGTCCGAGAACATCCCATCCTCCGCAACAGAAGACTATTTGGCAGAAACAGCCTATTTTGGAAAAGATCCTATGTTAGCGTTAGGAGACATCAGATGAGTCTTAAGTGGCAGCGGGTGATGAAGCTATAGTGGACTCCCTTCTCCTTCGGGTAGTCTCTGTTTCATCTTAGACTTATGTTAGTTTAGTAGCAAAACCTCTAACGGTCAGTGAACGAAAAGAGGGATGAACTTTATGTCCTGTAAATGAATGCCTTTTCTTCCGTGACTACTTCTTTATTGATTCATCTTTCTAGGTGAATCCATCCCGCTGATTGATCTTTCTCCTTAGCTTAGCCCCCACTAATCCTCCCTTGAGTGAGATCATATTCTCTCAGAAAGAAATCCTTTACATCCTCTTTCCGTCTTTTCCTCAGGTAATCAATCCGGCTGAATGACTCCCTGTGAGACTTTGAGAGCATATGTATTAGTAGTTCCGAAAACAACAAATTAGAATTCAATCACCAAGTGGATATCTCGATAACTAAAGGTGCCAAGCCTCGGATTCGACTTGAAATGAGGATAAGGGTTCCAGCTAGATATGTATGATTCACCCGGTACCTGGTATTGGTAGTAGCATCCGTCTCTTTCCCCTCCCTCTGTATGAGTCGAGAGGCTGAGGGGAGGTCTACTAAAGGGCTACTCCACCGGACGATTGTTGTCTTCTTTCAATAATGCTTTGTTGGTCACCGCTGCGAGGCATCGCTGATAACATCGCCTGTTGTACAGTTGCTTTAGCCTAGGAGAAAGTACTACCTACTATTTTGTTCTTTGTGCGAGTTCAGTGCTTCTCTGATTCATAGTGGGACCCGCTGTTCATTAATAGGGGTTCTTCCGGAACTGCTTGTAGAAGAAAGAAGATCAGGCAGTTTACTGCTAAATGGGGCAGGCGAATAGACGACCTACTAAAGACAGATCGTCAGTGGGGCTATGAACGGAGCTTAGCCATACCACAGGGGTCGCTCTGAGACCTCTTGTCGAGTGGCCTTTCGCTCCCGGGACAGTGCCTTTCAGCTCCTTGCGCCTATTGGGACGCTTCTATTCTGACTTTCCCGCTTCAAACGGCCGATGGGAACTTAGATGAGTCTCGGAACTCATTTCCCTCAGTCTTAGGACCAAGGGCTTTTTAACCACCGAATACGAGAAAATGTGCGTGAGATTGATTGGCGGGGTGCTGATTCAAGAGTGCGGGCAACTACTTTACTATACCTGCCCCATAGGGCCACGGGTGATCGCATTTTCGAGTGATTCAATATACTCTAATAATTAATTCGTTTTAAATCTGAAATCACAATTAGTTTTCAACTGATTAAAGACTTCATCCAACCTCAATTTATTTTTTCTCTTCTCTTAATTTCTAACAAGAAACAGGCATAAAAGAGGAAGAGCTGGTAGGCTACCCAACAGAGGTAAAGAAGCACTAACGAGGTGCTAACGGTCTATTCTTACTCTCTCTCAGCAGCAAGACCATAGAATAGGAGAACCACTAGATCCGCTGCAATCCCAGTTGCCAGTTGACTCAACAAAGAATCTACTTTGTTTGCTTTGGTGCTTTCTTTTATGCCCTTCCTCGGGATATTACCACCAAACCGGATATCGTGATCTTGGATCTAGGTACTTGACTTCCCCCTCTTCCTATGTATGGGGCGAGTAGCCTAGCCCATCTCCTCAGACCAGACTGAGCTGAATTGCCAATCCTTTGAGCCGCTTCGCTCCTTGGGATGCCTTACCTTAGGGAATCTCAGAGGTGAAAGACTTGGTTCTCGGAAAGTCTAAACCCTTAGAAATTGACATGACAATCCAGAATTTGAGACAAATTATCAAGAATTGCATTTAAAAAAAGCAATAACCCCGCCCTGCTCAGCAGTTCCCTACTCAGGATCTGGGAAAGGTTACCCGAAATAGGTCCTTAGGGAAGGATGCTGATCGAAGATGGGGTGCCTCCGCTAGAATGGGAGGGTCCTTCCCCAGAGGGGGCCCCGGGCTCAGAAGAGGCTCATTTATGATATGCTAATCAAATTGGTACTCGTGCGGAAGCATTTCCCCTATCATAGAAAGTGTGAAGCAGGCGAACCCTATGGGTCTTTAAAGCTAAAAAGCAAAGACAAAGGGCAGAGGGGGACTTATCGATAGTCCAAAACTAGTGATCTAGGCTGCTTTTCTCCAGCAAAGAATCAACGCATTGGCATGCCAAGTAGACTACAATTTGTGGCACCATATCCTACCTATCCCGAAGGGAAGTCTCAAAAGTGGGATCGTAAATTGTTTTAACTCACTCAGTCTCCGACGAAGAGAAGAAGGTTCAGCCGAAGCTAGAGCTCGGAAGGGCGGCTGGGTGGACATAGATATGCAAGATCGTCTTACCTTACAAGGATTGGACTTCAGCCGTAAAACAAGGTCTGGGGCTTGAGTTCCAAGGTCCACTTCTGGGCATGTGGATAAGCCGAATCTTAAACTCCTGGAAGGCTTTACTACCCGTGGGGAACTACTCCCTGAAAAGAGCTCTTGCGAACGCTACTCCCACTCGCTAAGCAAATGTTCTAGATCCAGCTATCTGAAAGCATGACAGGCCAGCTACGCCGGCATACGCAGGAATTAAATAGATCGATGATGGCACCTTTGATCCCTTGTGGTACTCATCTGGCTGCCCCTTTTTGGAATGGGATTTCTCGCTTGTTCTGTTCAAACCAACTTGTGGAACAAGAATTCCAAGAATTAGACCACCTTATTGGGAGGAATCCTTCTCTCAAAGGAATTTATTCCCTTCCTTTAAAGAGATAGAGTATCCTTTCCTAAGCTAAGGACTATTTTTTATTTTTAGGGGGAAGGATGCAGCCGCAGCGGTGGACTGCGCCAAAGAGAAAAGACGTAACAAGGTATTCAGACCACACTTCACACAAACCAACTGAACGTTTCCCAAGAGCTAGTGCTCTGATACCATGAAAGAGTTGAAAATACGAATTGGGTGAACATTGAACAAGGCAAAGTAATGGTCTATTCATCCCCCAGCAGTTCCTTTCCCATTCAACATTCATTCAAAGTATTCTCCCCTTGCCATGCTTCAACCAGCAGCTGCTTTGCGGACTGCTCTTGCTCTTACTGCTGCTTCCTATGCTTCCTGCTTCTGACTACCTGCCTTTCCCTCACCGTCACTGTCTTCCCTACCAGATCAGGTTTTCCCAGACGCGAGTCGAGTCATTCATCTTCTTCATCAGGCTTCCTTCTCGCAGTCGAAGCGGTAGCGGTACTGGAACGAGTTCCCTATTCGATATGGTTTCATTCCACCAGTCCCCTAACATAGATAGCACAGGGTCGGCTTCACTTCGGAACCTTTTCTTGCTTTCCTTCCGTGGGCATGAAATGAACCCTGAGGTTACTCTGTCCCTGGCATCCCTTTCTGCCCCCCAACTTTATTCACTTCGCGGTAAACGGAGACTTTCCAATAGCCAGCAGGTCAAAGCCTTTTTTGGGGTCCAAGGGTGCCGCCCCCTACTACCCAATTCCTGTCTTCGGAACTACGGGGATAGGTGACTTTCTGCGATGGCCCTCCACCTCGTTGGGAAAAGTGAAAGGAAATAACAAGCCCTAAACTAAAAACCAACTAGCAGCTTATCAACCACCGAAGACAGACTCATGTTGGCGATGCCATGGTCAAGTAAGAGAACGACCCATTCATCCAAAGTAGTATTTTAGTATAGAACAGAGGCATTCTGAGCCGACTACTACGACTACATGCGCATCTAGTGCAGTGGCTTGGAAGCAAGCTACCTTGACCATCTTCCGAACTTATCCAGAATTTACTGATCAAACGCAGTAGGGGTGGACTGCTCTACATTCAGCCACGCCACAGTGACCCCCGAAGCGATCTTCTTATAGTTGCGGGACGAAATCCGGCAGCCAATTGCTGGCTCTGAATAACCAGCCCGGTAATAAGTTCAATTCTTCCATAACATAACGGGGCGGGGTTGCGCGCGAGCCGAGTGACGGAGGTGCACAAGAGTACTTCGCGCCACAACCATCTCTTTTTTAGAAGTTCTACGGACCGATGCCTGCTGCTTCATCTGGGAGAAAAGAATCATAGATATGCCGGTCATTAGAAGGAAGAACCGCCATAAAAAGATTCCTCGTGTATCATCTGTAGCAAAACTATGAACGGAAGCTAGCAATCCGGACCGTATTGAAAAGGTTCCTGAGACACAGCATGGAAGAGTCACAATATTAAGAAACGAGATCCAAGAATGAAGAAGGGGTAGAATTACGGAATGAATACGAGCTGTGGCTAATACCCAAGGCATAAAAGAAGCATTTTCTACGGGATCCCGAAACCACCAGCCACCCCGACCTAATTCATGATGAGCCCACCAACTTCCTGGCATGATGCCCACGGTTAAAAACCACCGACATGTCAAGATCCAAATTCGAATCTGTTTCTCAGTATGATCTCTATCATCATCTCTATTCCCTTTATCCATTCTCCTATCCTACCTAGGTCTATGAATTTATCTATCAATTCCATTACCTTATCCTTACCCATGAGGTTCCAACATTTGATCCTTAATTGACCTAGGAGTGGTTCCCGGGCATCCTCAACCCCTTTTTTATTCTTTATTGCCCCGCCCACTTGTCCTAAACAATCCTCTAAAAAAAAGAGTAAAACCAGTTGTATGACAAGGGATTTCAACCCCGACACCCATGGTGCCGTGGCGGGGAATTCTGCAGTCAAATAAAGGATATACAATTCATATAGAACGCCAAAATAGCCGAGCTTGACAGCTTCTATCGATATTAAGAGATTTAATTTCTCAGGAAAGTCTGAGAATGAGAAGTTTTTGCAATGGAGTGCTGCCCAAGCACTTAAAAATAAGAAAAAAAGGATATTGACTAAGCAACAAGACCATATGGTCTCATTTGGTAATTTACAATAAAATAAAAAAAAGTGCCACAGACTAGATAAGAAAATAGACAAAATAAGTGCTCCTTTAAACTCTCAGCTATAAATAAGAAGTATAATACCAGACTCCCCTGCATAGGGAATACCAAGAAATGAACCAAATTCAACGGAATGTCGTTTGGGCCGGGGGTCAGGAGGAAAAAAAAGAGAGTCCATAAGAGAATAAAAGACTTCCACCCTTTCGAGTTTTTATTAAGAAATAAATAAAGGAAATTGATTTCGGAAAAAAGACCTAAAAACATTCTCTTATCCTCGACCCCGGACGAGATATAGATCAATAATATTAAAAATAAAAAAAGCCTTCCATTTCAATATGGAGTCTTCTTTTTAAAAGAAAAAGAAGATAAATCAGAGAGCAGGCTGCTGCCCCCAACCAATTCTTAGAATAGATAGAGAGGCATAAACTATTAAAAAGAAAAGCGTGGAAACAGACTGCTTTTTCAAACCCATCGCCAGCTAAACATAGGCCATAAATAGCAGCGCACCCCCCGAAGGCTTGGAGAGCCCCTAGTTGGTTATCCTGGGGGGTCAATAAAGATACCAGAAGAATGGCGCACAAAACAAGGAGGTTGAACATAATATGATTAGAAAAAGTGATCCGCTTTGCTTTACTTACTTTAAGCAATGTTTACCAATCAAGAAAGACATGGGACTTTGGGGACACGAATTCAAAGCATTCTTATCGATCTTGAACTACGATAAAACTGAAAACATATAGATTAGCAAATGAGACTGCCCACACTGAAGACCAAGCCAATCTCGAAGAAAAAAGTGAACTACACGCAACTACATCTCCAGATTCCATTCAAAGGGCCAGTGAACAGACGCTTTCTCCAAAAACTGTCAAGATTCGCGTACTTACTTAACGATTTCTATTGTTATTTATGTTATTTCAGGATTTATTTTCGTTGATCGGATCGAGCACATAGGGTGCGAGCCCGAAGTCAATTAATTCTCTTTGGCTGAAAGCAATCTTCATCCTTACAGCTGACCGAGGCGAAACCTACTGCTCAAGTCTGACGAATGCCGTTTATGTTCCTGGTGAAAAAGAAAAGAGTCGCTTTCCTTCCTTCCCCATCTCTCTTTGATACAGCTAGAGTTTTCACACAAACGCCTTGACTCGCCTATCCGAATCCTCTACTTTCCTTGGTCGTTCACCTGCCCGGTCTGGTGAACCTTACCCGCTGGCTTGGACGAGTACAGTTCACTGATTTGAATCACTTAAACTAAAGCTCTGATATCCGTAGTACTTCAACCTTATTTTCTTACTCGTCACAGTACAGATCCCGCGCGTCAAATGATTACTGACTTGAACTAGCACTTGCTGCTATTCACTCAGCAGACGATCAGGCGAGATGCTAATTGGAGAAGGGCTAACCGGACCAGCCTTCCCGGAAAGCACGAGCATACAGATTCGAAGTGTTCGTTCGGAGATTCCACTATACCTTTTTCACTCGGGAAAGCCACTCTAGCCTATACTCTTTGTCTTGAATCACAGAGGAAGGACAAGAGCTCGGACAACAACTATCAAAACTGGAAATGCACCTGGAACCACACTGCTTTAGCTGCTTGAGTACTCGTATCCGCTCCTTCTATCATTGGTGTGGTGGTATCGTATATAAGATCCCGGCTGCATTTAGGAGTGATCTTTTCCTCTAACTATCCATTTCATACATAGATGGTATCCTAGCATAGAAAAGAGATCAAAGGAAGAGAGCTTTTTCTACTGATTGCTTGTATCAAGCAGGACGTCCACATGAGAGTTGTACCAAGCAAGTGTTCTCCCTTCACTATCGGACCAGCTTCTTACTTATTTGTTAGCGCCTACGGGCGGAATCCAAGAAAAAGAAATACATGGTTCGCCACCTGAAACCGACGGTCATTCAAGATTATCTGTTTAGTAAGTGTAGGCAAGAGACGCAGTCTGAGTATTAGGAATTGCGAGTTATCCCTCCTGTCCGCAGAAGTTAATGCAACTGAACCATTCGCTACTCCTTTTTGTGTGACTGACCAACTTACTTAATCTCTAATTTCATATTTAAAAAGGAGGAGGCACATCAAGGCTGAAGTCGAATCAAGCAAAGGTCCTCTGACATTAGCTGCTTTCCTGGGACTTGCACTTGCTTCTTTTAGAGAAGGCTTGGCTCTATTTATGCTATTTCCATCCACTTGGCTATGACTGTTCTTCGCGAGTCTCTTTCCTTTCTTCCTGGGAATCAAATGCATATGAAAAAGAAAGAAGAGTTCAACCATTAGATTATGAGAAGAGTGGCAAGAAGTGAATCCATATGAAACCATTCCTCGCCAGGTGGCTTGGGCTACGGTCCTACCAAGTACATCATCCGAACGAACTAGGTTCTATTGATTTGTAGGACACTCGATCCGTTTCAGCTAAGCTAATAGAATATATATAAATGAAATAAACGCTGTCACTTTAAGCGAGTTAGGAGATTCACGTGCTGCTGAGAACCATTCCATAATGGAGGACTTTATAACATCAACCGACTGTAGCCAGGTAGCACTTCTAAAATCTTTCTTGGCGAGTCACCACTGTCTCTCTTCGATCGAGCCCCCTGTATGCCCTACCCCTCAGCCGAGGGAAGAGGAAGAAAAGACCCGTCCCTAATGAAAAGAAGAAGTTAGCAATCCAACCATGTTACCAGAGGTGGAACTATACGTTTAACTGGGCGATCGCTATTTTCTATTCGGGTCGCTAAGGCTTTCCCACGGCAGACTCTACCAAATGGATTCCAATTCCATCTTTCCGAGAAAGAAGAGATGAACGGGCTTTTTCGGTGTGGAAGATTTTAAAAGTAAAGGTTCGAGCATATTGTAGACGGAGAAACTACTATTTATAGGAATTGACCTTTGGAAAGTAACTTCATACCTTAGACGGTTTAGGCTTTCGATTCGACAGTTGGGATTGAGCTTATCACTAAAGGACCTATTCTTGTTATTGCCAATTCCCAGTCCTCTAGGCCCAATAGACTGAAAGCAAGGAACTTCACTCAAAGCTGGGGAAGTAATGAAGGGTAAATAGCATAAGAAAGGGCGTCGTTAGCAGGCTAGACAGATATTGAATGAAGAAAGAGAGTTCGACTTCCTCACCCGTTGAAGAAGCCGTGATTGCTTGAGTTGAATCAGTTGAGTTTGGTCCTAACGTATATAAGAGAGAGGTCTAGTTAACCATGGACCTGTAACACGCAGAGACCGGAGCGGACGAAAGGAAAGCTTTCTGGCAGGCTTTCAAAGGCAAGTCTTTATTCATCCTATTATGGCTACTTCGGTCCTTTAGTGAAAGCAACTGTCTCATCTCTTGCAGTTCCTTCTGGGCATCTTCGATGAGTTGGATCAGAGCTTTTCCTTAGCTATGTCCCTTAGCCAATTGGACAGCTTTTTTAATAAAATCATATCCTTGCCGTTAATTCAATAGATGTCTCGCCTGCCAATCCTGTGCTAACTCTTAGCAATACAGTAAAGACCGGTAATCCCGCATCTGAGAGAAACCTATGCCATTTCACGTCGCAAACAAGCCCTTCTTTCACATAACTAATGGATTAACTGTCCATTTGCCCAAAAAAGAGCCTTTTTGTCCTAACTGCGCATTCTTCCTTCAAAGAGCGCACTAGTTGCCTTTCTCGGAGAATTTGGAAGTTGTCTTCGCCCCTCTAGAAATTACCCTTGAATAAGGGAAAAGAGATAGAACCGCGAAAGAGCTCCTTCGCGCTAACTCCTAACAGCTGCTACTCCGATATCATAAATATTAAACGCACCTGCCTTTATCCCGCCTACCCTTACTAATGGGCAATCAGAGTTCCTTGCTTTCCTTCCCCGAGGGAACGGAACTAGCACTAGAATTCCGAGCCACCTATCCAGTATGTGAGTGAGTCCGCCCTACGGATCCCCTTTGTTCCATTGGAGAGGGGTCCGCCCGCTTAGTTTCATAAGTATAAATGATTTGGGGCACAGAATCTGCCGTAGATGTTCCATTTTCTAATTTTCATTCTCATATTTCTCATCACATGAATGAGACATAACTGCTTATCATAAGAATAGTGAACTATAAATCATATTTTGATTGGTTTGAGGATTCCGACCTTGAACTAGAAGAGGTTCTGTTTTCTTTGGACAGGCAACCCCGGAAAGAGAGATCGGGATGATGGAGACTTGAAGAAGTAGAAATCAAATAAGAAGGGTCGTTCGTAGATCAGCACAAAGCTATTGATCCAATCCGATCCAAGATGAGTAACCGAGTTCTTCTTCCTATGGTTGACACGAGAATCCCTCTCAAAGGGGATGAATCTGATTCGATCTCCGGGCTTATAACCAACCTATGAACAATGGTCTGTCTCGTCTAGTCGGTCTCCTTCTTGGCATCAAGAGTCGTCAGTACTGAAAAGGCCCTGGCATTACCATCGGGAAATCTAGGAGGACAGCTCGCCGAGCCTATGGTGGACGTCGGTTGGGTTGTCGACGATTACGACCATTCAAAGGCATTTTTCCATTAGCTGGAGTAGGAAGGGTGAAGATAGGAAAATAGAAGGGCTGACGTCGATAAGTTATTATAACTAATTAAGATATATAAGGCATTAGGAATCTGGGTGATCACGCGCTTCACGTGGTATTGAGACTGACCAAAATGACCGCTTATTTCAAACAGCCCAGCCCGGACCATCGCTTTTATCGTCAACAGAGACAGCCGCTCGATAAAGGAAGTCGGCTTTGGGAAAAAATCATTCCTTTGCCGGGCGCTAGTCAAACCTTTGTAGTAAAAAAGGGCAAGTAGCGAGGAGGAGCAGTTAAGGGCTTTGTGGTCGTTAACGGGAACAAATGAAGAGGAGCACTGCACCCCCCGCACTCGATTGGCTAATCAAAGTCAAAGCGGCCAGCTTATTTTGTTTTAAATGGGTCACCAATAGAACCGTCGGTTCTTGAGAATCGAACATCGGGACCACCTTTAAAGTTACCCGGTCTGGTTCCAAACCTGCCGTTCATTCAACACTGCTACAACCGGAGCACGCATTTGTCGACCGGCAGAAGTGCTTTTTAAGTTTGTTATGGGTTCCAACCAAAGGCCCCCATGGGACTTGGTAGCTGACGGTTCGGACGATGGTTGTGTCCTGAACCCAGTCAGCGGTACATCTCCTATCTCCTAGAGAAGCGGCTGAACAGCTGCGAGCCGTTAGTTTCCTGGAGAACGGCGGTACCATGGGCAGGTTGCTGATACTCAGGATAAAACGCAGAGGCAACAGAAGCAAAGGCACGACCGAGACGGAACCGATCATAAGTTCCAGGTGGGAGATCTACTGTGGTTAAAGTTGCCTAAGGAAGGGTACCAACCGCAAGCTTAAACCATTGCGGGACCATTCACTCTGCAAGAGAAGGTCGGGGAGAATGCGTTCAAACTAGAACTGCCCGCCACCCCTCAATGTTGATCAGCTGAGATTGAAAGAGCCCTCCATCTTGGATGAGGCGGCTGAACCTGAGGTTGAGTTGGAGATCGACGACCTCATTCCTGATCGACAGCCGGTGTTAACCGAAGACCGGCCAAACTAAAGAGAGCCCGAAGAAGAGGGAAAAAGCTCTCTCTACAGAGTAGGGTGGGAAATGTTCTCGCCACAGAAGCCAAGTGGTTCACGGCTGAACAGGTACGGAAGGAGAGAGAATTGCTTTTGTTGAAGAAGCTTAAAATAAAAAGAAGCTCTTGCTCATGAATCCCTTTCCGGTGCAGATGAAGAAATATGCTGTTTAGCTTGGGACTAGGGCTTGTGATCCTTCTCTTAACGGTAGAACAAAAAGAACAAAGGAGCTCTCCTATCCTATCCTAAGCAAGCAGCGGAGTCGTAGACCATTGCTTTAATGAAAGACGGGATGGGTTCCTTCTGATCCTAAGCTGTGAACTCATGGTCAAATTCCGAGGTGGGCTTTCCCTTCTCTAGTGAAAAACCTCTTGCCAGAGTATCAAAAGCATATGTATGCCCAATACCTACCCGACTTCAAAGCTCTCATAGAGATCGGGTAGAGAATAGAGGATGGAATCCAATCAGGCGTCTTCCAAGACAAGTCCTCTAACACCTCAAACAGGTATAGGAGTAACAACAACTCCAGGAATTACAATGCTCAGACTTCACAAACCGAAACCTTTCTTGCTCTTGTGTTCGCTCCAAAGCTTAGTAATCAATTCCATCGCTCACAGGAAGAAATTCAATTCCCGCTTGCTTTCCATCCTCTGCCTACTCTATGGTCTTGTAGCCGTTCACTTACAGAAAATCCATATGTATTCGAGAAATTCATCCGCAAGAAAAGGGAAGCGCTTACGAGCAAGAAAAGAAGAAGACTTTCTCATTGCATTTGCTGGCCTATCCCTATCTGTCGACCTTAGTCCTCTGCGAGCAATCTCATACCTTTTAAAGCAAGCGATTGAATACCTATCCCTATGGCTGCTATCTGCTTCTAGCTTCTATCCTTGAAGGAGAGGTTACGAAGTAGCTCGAACAACGGGAGAGGTCAAAAAACGGCTTTTTCTTAGGCGCAGGCCAGCTTTAATCGAACTCAGGTTCAGCTAAAGAAGATCCCGTCAAAAGATTGAGTCTGGAAGGCTATCTCTAGAAAGTCTTACCTCGTTTCCAGCTCTGCTTGCGGCATCGTCCCACACAGAAAGAAATGCCTTAGAATAGAATCAGCAATTCCCATCCTCTCTCTTCTCTTACAACCAAGTAAATCTGAGCGCCCTTTTCAAGATTGAATTCCATTCTATTCTCTGATTGAAGCAGACGACAGCACGATCAGGTAATTGACTGAAAGCAGAGGGACGGAGAGGAGATGCTCGACTGACAAGTTACTTAGTGCTTGTGCTAAGGAATCGTTTTTCAGTATGATCAGGAATCGAATTTCAAGTAATTCTGCCTGTATGAAATTACAATTAAGTAAGCTTTTTCATAGAACCAGGACCCCGATGTCACTAAGCAAAAACTCGCTTTTGAACTGGTAGGGTTACCCCATTTCTTAGGTCTCCGACCGCTGCTGCTTCTGCTACGGCAGAGGATGGTGGAAAAAAGACTAAGGTGTGTGAGTTCGGCTGTATAAGACGTCACTGTGACTCGCCTTGCTGCTCCCATAGTCTAAAGTTCTACAACTGAGAACCGCTTCTCTCTGGTCCCTCTCCTTGCTTCTAAGGTAGGACCATCCGGTTTGATTCACTTTCCAGACTAGGGGCCCTTTCTTCGAGCTGTCACTCATAGATTCTGACTTTGATCTTTAGGCGAAATCAAACTCCTTTCGTCCATGAGCCCATACTATCTTCCGTCACTCCACTCGATCAACATAGGGGAGGGGGTCTTAGCGAGTAAAACAAGAAGGAAGACAAACGGGGAATTTAGAGGGAGCGAAGTGAGTGAACGGTCTCTAATCAAAGAGTAAATTCCTGGGAATAGGACCTCGTCCTCTTTCTCTTTCGATAGACTTCCTAAAGGATGATCTAGCTGTGGATGATGTCCCAGCTCGAGAGGTCAACCTTGTAATCTGAATGCCTGCCCCTTCTTCTTTCCTCTAGCGGGCTTTGTCTCATATCACATTCATTCTTCTATGTTAGAAGCCTCTGGCTACTCTCGATACCTCTTACTCCAGAATAGTCACGCTTCCCAGTCTCTCAGCGAGTTCGAAGGCGATTGAGGAGTTTTTTAATCAATATCCGCTATTCTGCATCTGGTCTTTCCGTAAGCCTGCCCATCGAGCGGAAAGAAGAGCTGGCTTTGTTGTTCCTTCCCGCGATTGGAATGCCAACCCTAGTAGAAAGTGATATGGATTCTTAGCTTTTGAGCAAATAGGATGAGACTATCATCCGAAGTATTGAATACGCTTTATTTATTGTCGAAATACCATTTAATGGACTCGTTGGTTGAAACGAAGGATTTCTAATGGAAGGGAGCAGGCAAAGTCTAGCTGCCTATTCTCTTCCTTAAGTCCCAGACTTGCTAAGACTAGCAGCGCTCACTCTAACAGCTGTTATTCCGTTCTCAGTTGATTCAATAGCCCAGGAAAAACAAGAGCTGCGCTTACAAGAGATTCAATGGCATCGCTTCTTCCTCTAAGCATGCTACCTGTCCCCGCTACGGATACTGACTCTAGAGAACGTCGAATCATCATCCACTCCTGGCTGAGTCAACAAGACTTGTGACAACAGAAGGAAGAGCCTATCTTTTCTCTATCCTGGAGCCACATTGACTCATTGATAGCACTGGGATGAAAGACCAGCTTCTTCAACAAGAGCGGAGTCGCTCACTGCTATCTTCTCCACCTAATCCACTGCTGATCGAGTCGAGCTAAGCGCAGGGCTTATTCCTTAGCCCAAGCACTAAGCGAAACCTTCAACAGCGGAGAACAGAGCTGCAGCAAGACCATCAGATTGAATAATCTAGGATTCAGTATCAGAAGGCTTGAGTACGAAAGTAGGCTCTTCCTTTATTACGCTATTCTTCCCATCGAGCAAGGGAAAGGCCCTACTACAGAAGAAAAAGTACCACGGAAAAAGAAAGAGGAATAGGCTGACTGCCTTACTCACTTAAACGATTGAGGAAGTTACACCTCGATTACTTCCCTACCGGTCCAAGGAAAAAAGAATAACCGACATTGCTCACACTGACTTTACCTCTTAACTCGCACAAAACAAGGAAGAAAAGCTCCACTGCTGGTGACAGCTACCGAGACATTAGACTCAGTTACAGACAGAAGTGGAACGAGAGGGGAGGTGACGAGTTGGTAGCTCACCTCTTCCTTTGTTGCTGGCATAGACAATGGGAAGGTTAACTTGGTGATTGAGTTCCGAATTCCCTTCCTCTGCTCTGACGAGTGACTCTTCCGGAAATTCCATGGATGGGATTGATGCAATTACTCGCATTAGACTTGCCTTGATATTGAGACAATCTTTCTTTCTATTAATTACGCAATTTCAATCTATCATTGGCTCCCTTTCCTACGAGACTTTCTTTAATCCGAATTCCTCTGGCACTGATTAAATCCGGAATTGAAAAGCAGCAGGGAGTTGATGGAACACTTTACAGATTCCTGATGTCACTTTAACAGAGTCCAAGACTTGACAACAACAATAAGAATTGAGCGTCAGATGCCTTAAGTTGGAAGGAAGTAGCTACCTATGATTTCATAATTGAGTTAATAGCACATGAGTTAGATTAACCTGGATCTAGCTGCGACTGCCTTTATTTTAGTATGACAGTAGCTAGCTCTTCTTCGGCTTACTTCGTAGCCGTCATTATCATTCCTCGGATCATTAGGCACAACTAGGAGAATTAGGAAAGCTCATAATGGAGTGGAATTGGCATCGTGCCTACTATTTACTTATGACGATATTATTAATTAGATGCCGTCATTAGTAGAGTAGGCATAGAGGGGTCACTCTAAATAGACGAGTTCGACGCATTAAATTATGATCTATCTATTACGATGAAGTTCATTGCATTTCCTATACCCTTCCTTCTTGCTATACGGGCTACTTCATTCCTTGCTTTAGAATGACGAATAAGAAGAACAAGTCAGCTAGATGCTCTTCCTACTATTTATTAGGAATTCGGATTGATGCTTTGACTCCGACTAATGATATCGTATGATTTCTTCTCGTGTCGGATGCCATTGAGAGAAGCTGCAATGGGACTTATAAGGGAAGCCTCGTCGAAGTAGCTGGCTGGATAAAGATGACGGGGAGAAGACTTCTTTCTTTTCCTTTTCCTCAGGGACAACTTCACTCCTAAGCTCTTTCAGCTGAGGGCAGGTATCACGCTCTATACGATTGTCATCTAAGTAAATAGATAGGGCAGATGAAGTTTCCATTCATCCTGAGAGTTCTATCCCGGGAAAGTTATATTCACTCTTACTAAACAGCTGATTCCCTTGCCGTTAGATCCGCGCTTGAAGGCGAAGTCTTTCTTCTTATAGTAAGGAATTCGCCTATTGCTCAACAGCTTCACTGGGAGAAAGGTCTTCCCCGGGGTTAGAGCAAAGACCTTTCTCCGGAAGTCTCTTCTGTGGCTGATACACATGCACGGCACACTGGCTATATTGAAAAAGCTGCTTAGATAGAGCTTTCGAAGGCACTGAGGAGTAGTTGGGCTGGGTTAAGCTAGACTCCTCGGGCAAGTAGTCCCTTGATCCGGTGGTGGAAGGGGCTTAGAACAGCTTTCTGAATTGCGAAAGAGTAACCTTTCCACCATCCCCTATTCTAGACTCAGCTTTTGCTTTAGCTCATTCGATTATGTATAAGATTCTAAAGATGTGTTTGTTGATGCCCTATCTCTTCCGACTCCAATGAGAAAGAGGGCGGCTTATCGTTATGGGAATGCTGATCCAAATAGGGGAACTCGGAATCGAATCACCACATCCTCATACCAGAACTTCGCCACCTCTCTGGCCATGCCTCACCGCCCTTGCTTCGACCCATTAGTCTCAGCAGTCTTCGGTAGCGGGGAGTGAAGTAGGTCATCACTATCAGTAGTCACACAAAAAGTAAAAGTAGCAACGCCCTTTGGCGAAGGGTCTTCCAAGCCCTGATAAGCATAGTTCTAGCATGGACTGGCTTATCTTTCGACGACATGGTATGGTGGCTAATGCCCTTACTCCAACGCTGCCTACTCCCGAAAGCTGCTGATTCGGTTACAGGATTCGTGAAAACAGAACGAGAACTGCTCCTGCCTTATCGCTGGTATAGACTATAAAGGAGAAGGAAAGGTCCAGGTGCAGGGCTTGTCTATGTAGGCCGTGGGTTTGATTAGAACGCCCACTCAACCATAAGATATGGAAATCAATAGAATCGGAGTTGCCTATACGGAGAAAAAGGGGGCTATGCTGCAACTTGACAACAAAGAAGGCAAGCTGACAGAAAGCAGCAATTCGCTTTTTTCGATAGATAGTACCTCACCCGCGATAGAGTAAGCAATTTGAAGGTAGCGGCGATCCGTATGTGCCCATGCCGGCGGAGAAAGACGATCCAGGCAAATGAAAGCAGGAATCGAGAAAGACGACTCATTCTGACTTGCAATGGAAGTCTAATATAGGAAGCGATCTGTGGGCGTCTGCCGCATCTCCATCTTATGCTCCAATCCGGGATATTCCTCCAGGTCGAGAAGATGCTCCGCGGTCCATCTCTCCAGTGAAAGATGATGATGACAAGGCCATCCCAGTGGACGAATCTGAACACTCAGATGGGGATGCCAAAGCAGTGGTCCGATGATGTGAGAGACCTCAAGAAGGTGAAGGTGCCACCAATGGATATATAGCAGGTAGTCTCTCTTAAATAGAATACAGGCCCTTTCAAAGTACGAATTCGGGGCATATTTCTCAACGTTGCGTCACCTTGATCCCTCGGCAACCTCGCAAGTCACTTTTCCCGAAAGAGCTATGGCGGGGCAGAGCTTGGAGCACTTAGTCGAAGCATCTTCACCACGCGGGTACGGGCATATCATAATCTAATTGGATAAACTCTCATGTGTGAAATAGAATGGAAGTTATAGAGAACTTAAGAAGTAGTAGAAAGCGCTCAACCAAGAGGTGATGACGCTGATGTGAGAGATGTTGTGGTAGATAGGGAATTTGGTTTGGATAACCAAGATCCATTATATACGATGAATGAGATTCCAATGAGAGAGTCGAGAGCCAAAGAAGACCTTCGACTTGTCAGGATTATGGAACTGGCCTTAAATTGCAGCATAGTCTTTTAAGATCTTAAGAATCTCCTTGGCATTAGAGATAGATGCCGCGCAGAAAAGCAGAATGTCATCCGCATACAATAAGTAGTAGGACGGGAAAGGCAAACCCCGGACCGATACAAAAGCCTGCAAAGAACCCGCCGAGCTTAAAGGTCAATATATCGGCCCAGCACTTCCCCTGCAACACAAAATAACAACGGAGAGAAAGGGTCTCCTTGTCGAACTCCTCGCGAACAGGTGAAATAGCCCGCAGGAGAACCATTAATAAGAATCGACATATGTATGAGCTGAATGGAAAATCAAATAACACTAATCCAGTCGAAGAAAACCTGCTTCAGAGCGAGTACTCCGCCTAGCCTATCTTACGGCCGGCCCCCTTGGAATGGAAGGCGCTAGCTTTCTAGAATTCTAAAAGCAAAGCAAATAGACCACTCCCTCTTTTCTAGGGCTGGAAAGATTGACTCTATTTTTAGGTATGACGGAAAGACATTTGACAACCGTAGCTTCTGTGGTTACGAGTCGGGGTACGGTAGTGATTCGCTATTCTAGGATGACTTCAAAGGCATCTCGTCCTCAAAAGAGGAAGGGAAGCAACACACCCTCTCAAGAGGGGTTGGGGCAAGGGGTGATCGGTCGTCTAGCGGAGCTACACAGCAAGCCACTATATGCGCTACTCCGAATTCTTCTTCTGAAACTTCCGCCTCTTTTCCCAGCTATCCCTCTTTCCCTAGTGTCGCAGTCTCGCGGATTCTCTTTATTGTGACTTATTGTGTTGGAAAGTCTCTTCTTCTTTCCTGCCTACGGGCCAAATACCCGTGAGGAGCCTTGTCGAAGCAGGAAAAAGATCTTTTTCTCTTCCGAAAGGAGGCTAAAACAGCCAAAGCAATATGTTCAGAAACCGTCTTTAGATCCTAACATTGTTATGAAAAATGTTCCAGATGGGCTAATCTCCGCCGAACCAGTGCAAGAAAGGGAAGAAGAAGTCACCACCATAAAGTATGGATCACAATAGTCACTGAACGAAAGAGGTGTTACCTTATTATACGCCATTTCCTAAATCTAGTTTCAAACTGGGGTTAAACAGGATCCAAATAGTGGCACTAATCAATGATATAAAGAGCACTCCCTTCCAATCCCAATTCTTTCTTCTCCCCAAACCCTATACCCAGACAGAAGGAATGCATGAGCAGGAAGGAAGCGCGAGCAAAAAAAGAATCCAAAACCGGCACTCCTTCTCGGGCGAAATTGGACAGATTGAAGCTTCTTTTCTTTTTGCCGGAGGGCCACGCGAGAAAAGCGGGTTTGAAGCCGATTGAAGCTCGAGACCTAAGATAAGGTATGCGCCCGGTGAATGCGACTGAGATTTTCCTGCGCCTGCAAATAAAATAAGGAAAGCACTTGAACCGGCCAAAGGAGGACTCATTCAAGACAACTTCATAGGTGTGAAAGACTAGCTTGATGACAATACCTCTTTCTCAGAGGGCTTTTAGTCTAAAAAGGCTTCATTCTTCGTTTGCTGTTGTGACCTTTCGAGATGGTTCGATCGCTAACAAAGACAAGCATGGGAAACAGCAGACTCCCGCAACTCCAAGAGCTCAAGCCTAAAGCCTTAGTAACGCGCATCCTCATTGCTCGCGTAAAGCAAGCGTATAAGGTTTATTGATGGACATTCCTATACGTCTTTTAGATTTGCTTGTGTCGAACCTAGGAAACCTCTACTATTTTGTATTAGGACGCAGGCCATCTTATCCCACTTTTTGTGAATTGGTTTCAAAAGAATTTCCTAATTCATTTAGATAGTTTGATTGAGACGGATCAGCTCCACGAATAGTAGACGGGGGAAGGAGCAACAATTAGATAAGAGAAGAAGGCTGGACGTGATCATGAGATCGGTTCTATTAAGGATTCGTACCCTGGACCTCTTCCTTTCCAGAACTTTAAGTCTTTGTCCAAAGATCTGCCTTGCCTTAAAGAGGGGACAGAGTTGACTGAAATAAGAGGGCTTTGCCTTTGTCGGAATAAGAGCTATTAGTCTAAGAGAAAGGCATACGATACGCCATTTCCGGGCTTAGAGAAGAGGGGCAAGCCTCAACCTTAGAAGAGGGAAAGTGCTTAGACCGTTAATGCCCCATCTAGCGAGATAAAAGGACTTAGAGCCTTTATCCCATGGTCTTTAATCGGCTTCACTCGTGGATTGCCACAGATAAGCGCTTGTACTATGCATATGGATCACCGGATGACATAGAGACGTGGAAGACCTTCCGAATCCAATATTCATTGCCTTTAGTTCGGATGCAAGCAAAGCAAGGAAATCAGTCCCTCGCCCGAGAGGAGCTACCTTTAGAGTTGCATAATAGGTCTTGCTTCCTTAAATGGAGTTTGCTCTCACTATGCTTTCGTGATTCCGGATGGTATGTACTTATGCAATGTCTATCATCAGCACTCTTTCTTCTCTAGGAAAGTTTATCACTAGGGAATTCCACTCCTAATATGCGAGCTTTGCCTTTGAAAGTGAAAGAATAGGCTGCTAGAATCCCTTGCTATTGCTATTGAATCCGGTGTTGATGCTCGAAATCGGGTTAGTGGCACTTCTTTTTTCACGCTTGAACTACGGGGCAGACTAGCGGAATGGAAGTTACATCCATACGGGGCCTGTACGTAAACCCTGTTGTCTTAGGCTGTTATCGAATCCCCTGCTATTTCATATGAGTAACTATCCAATTCCATAACAGAAAGAGATGGGACTAGAGCTTTTGGCTTTCTTCCTTCACTTCAATCAAGGATTGCTGCTAGAAGGGCTCTTGCCCATGTCTAATGCCTTATTCTATTCTATGAAGACGAAGAGCTGGTGCTATAATCAGATGTCGGAATAGCAGCTGCGAATGGAATGTGGGATAAAGGATGAATTGTCCAAAGCCATTTTTTGCCTTGATTACCCTAGTAAAGATATACCACGCAAGGAAGAGAATAGGTAATAGGCAGCAGAGAGGGGACTGTGGCACTTTCGGATCAATGATTAGCATTCATATCCAGTAGATCAAGGGTAGGTTCTTAAAAGGCCTTCGAAAGTACCCTCTGTCCCAGCCAGGCCTTGGTCCTATTGCTACTGCTTCTGATTCACTTGCTAACAGCGCTAGTCACCTCTTGACTTAGTAAACTACCCCATTCGTAGTGTCAAGCCTTCCCTTCCTCTACTGCTGGTCGACTAGACTAAGTCAACTTGCTCGTGGAAAGGCAGGAGCCTGGAAGCCAGGAAGAACGAGCCCTTCAATTCTTCTATTCTGACTTCTTCTACCAAATGAGCATAGAAAGAAGGGTAGACGCTCCTTTAGCCATCAATCCATAACGAGACTTAGGTGATCCCATCTCTCTTATAGAGAGGGCGAGAAAGAGCTCCATTGAGCGCCAACTCCAGCATTCACAATCTACTTCCAACCTTTAAGACTTGGTCGAGCAAGTCCAGAACTAGGCCCTTAACAGAACCAGGACTAGCCCTTTAGATAGAGAAAAGCGAGCAAGATCCCTTCATCGGAAGGAAAGAGGAGAACGAGGACAGCTGACTACCGCTCATGCCCCCTAGCCAATTCAAACTCAGATCCGAAGGCTGATGGGTGATTCTCTAGAAAGTATAATATGACATCACTTTTAGCTGTTGGGTACGAAACTAGACTAGGCTATGATTCACATCTCGAAAGTTCTCAGATCTGGTCTGGACCTAAGGCCTGGGACTGCTTCTTCCTTATCGCCCGAGTATTGCATCGCCTTGACTTGGGCCGGGAACTCAAAAATAAATTGACCTTGAGCCTGCTAATTAAAGTCAACCTTTGCCTTTTAAAACAGCTATTGCTTGTCTTTCTAAATCATTATGAAGCCACATCTCTCGATCTCTATCTTCTTTAGCGGACATCGAGGCTTTAAGACCGATTGGCGCGTGCCCAAAAAGGGAGACCGGAGACCGCGTCTGAAGCCTTTGCCAACTTTCCGTCTCAGGCAAGAGCTGCGGAACTAAAGCACCAACGGCTCCTCTTCCGACATTGGCTACTGCTATCGGGTATGAACTTATAAATTCAATTAAGCAGTTGATGCCCTGATCCCGGGAATAAGATAACTTTCTCTTCCAGGTATTCACTCATCCCCTCTCAGTGGCAAGAGTGAGTAGATAGCAGAAGTTATTTCATTCCTCATTCCTGGGATATTCGTTAAGTTTGCCCATTAGGGGTCTTTCTCACCGGTGCTATCAATAAGAAGGAGCCTTTTCCCTGGGTAGGCTAAGCCAGAAAAGAGAGAAAGAGAAAAAAGAGTTAAAAGGCTACGCACCTTGGTCCAGAGCGAGGATTGGGATAAGTTTTTCCCGTTCTCTTTAGTTCTATTTGAACTAAGCCGAATCGCTATCTCTGGAACCAAAGTCGTACTCTCTTTACTAAAGTCCTAATGTAATGCCCTTTAAACCACCAGTCCTATTCCGACAACACTGAAAAAGGGCTCTCTCCGTCTCAGTTGGTCAGTACCTTAAACTAATTAGCCATTTCCAAGCTGCTCTTTCATAAGCTGTGATGGCTCTTTTGAATAAAAGGCATAGTCTATGTCATCTTCTGCCCAGGAGCATTCGACTGAAAAAGTATGCCATTAGTAAGACTCTCTAGAAGCCTTAGGAGCTATGGAGTCTGGTGAGGTAGCTCTTGTCTCTTGGTCAGCTGTTTCCGCTCGAGTGAAAATGCTTGATGGGGCGAGATTTGCCTTGGGTTCGCTTTCCGGGTGAGGTTTAATAAAAAAGTCAAGTAGGACAGCGGTGACCGCGAATGGCTATAGTTCGTCACTTGCGGTATAAAAAGAAAAGTCAGGAGCTTTGAACTTAGCTTTGAAGATCAGCCCTAAGCTAAAGCGCTTTCTTTCTAGTTTGAGAGATGGAAATGCCTAATCAAGTAGCCAAGAATCATCGATTTCGGAGGGGAAATGAATTTAGGAAGGATCCGATCCCAAGTGACATTGAATCAGTTGGGGGTATAAGCGCTGCTATTTCAGCAGTTGGTGTTGGAGGACTGAATGCCAGTCGAAAGGCGCATCTATGACTTAATACCTAATTTGCCATAGAAGGGCTCGATCCCAGACCTAGGCGCAAGGGAATTTGTTTAGGTAGGGCTCAAGCTTTATTTCACGTAGCTGACTTTACCGTCAGCTCAATTGGAATAGTTTTTCGCTATGTTCGCAGGCAAGTGAGACGATCCATCAATGCCCTTATCTGCTTCGAAAGAACCGGTGTCATCCAAACATGGTGAAGAGGTGGCAACTGGATCAATAATAGCTGAAACTTCTACTGTACAGGGTTCGGCTTGCCCAACTGTCCAAGCTTGAGATCTATTTTAGAATATGCTTAACACAACACATGCAATTCGAACGTTGTTTTCTCGGAAAGATTTGAAAGTAACTCCGTTGGGTTCAATGCCCGCTAGTCCCATGCATCCTTTCTGTTGGTCAACAACCAACCACAAGTCAATCGAATGAATTCTTCAAGACTCCGGACTCTCTTTCTGTCCGGAGGGAATCATTGTTTCTCAATCAATCATGCCTCAACTGGATAAATTCACTTATTTCACACAATTTTTCTGGTCATGCCTTTTCCTCTTTACTTTTTATATTCCCATATGCAATGATGGAGATGGAGTACTTGGGATCAGCAGAATTCTAAAACTACGCAACCAACTGGTTTCAAACCGGGGGAACAAAATCAGGAGCAACGACCCCAAGAGTTTGGAAGATATCTTTAGAAAAGGTTTTAGCACCGGTGTATCCTATTTGTACTCTAGTTTATTCGAAGTATCAAAATGGTGTAACGCCGTCGACTTATTGGGAAAAAGGAGGAAAATCACTTTTCTCTCTTGTTTCGGAGAAATAAGTGGCTCACGAGGAATGGAAAGAAACATCTTATATTTGATCTCGAAGTCCTCATATGGCGCTTCTTCTTCAAATCCTGGATGGGTGATCACTTGTAGGAATTACATAATGCTAATCCATGTTCCACACGGCCAAGGAAGAATAAAAAAATAAGAAAGGTATTGCTTTTTTTATAATAGTTGCTCGTTCGTTCATAAATTCACTCGACCACTTGTTAGTCTTGCTACACGACACGAGTCTAGGGTGAAACGGTCAAGTAAAGTCGACTTCACAAGTGATTCAACATACCATATATATGGATGGAAATAAAAAAGGAGAGAAGGGTCTCGCCCAGGTGGCTCCCGCAAGGTAACGACTTCAAACTCAAACAAAGAACGTTCTTCTCCAAGGCATGAGTCAAAGAAAATGCTGTATTGTATGTATTGCAAGACCCGTCGATAAGCTAAGGCTACGACATGAAGGAAGGCCAGAAGAACTTTGACTGACTGGAATTCATTCCACGTACACGTACAGGAACTGGGTTAACAAAAGGGGCTCGAACTACAGGGATCTGATACCTGGCTTCTCTTGGTATGATAAGTTGGTTGTTTCCTAAATTCTGGTTTCTTCTCAGTTTCAGGAACAATGAAATGAACATAATACGTTTTCTCTCAGTTTTTTTTGTTAATTCTGACACACGCTTATGGAGGAATGGTAGGTGAATCACCATACATAGATAAGTAGACGAAGCCGGCTTCCCCTAATTGATAGATGTAATAGTTCCACGAATTAGTAACGGAAGAGAACACCCAGCTAAACCTTAGTTTGCTACGTCTTATATCCAAGTTCCGGATCCAGATCCACCAACCGAAAGAAGGCGGTAGACACAAAACGACTCAAAGAATTACATAGAAAAGAACCAGGCCACTGGAGTAGAAATTGGAAAGAAAAGGGCAGTGGGAAAGGATCCAAGAGGAAGTAGGTTTGCGGTGAGCCCCGCCCAGCGGAGACGACCAAGGTCTGGTAGCGCCGGTTCTTTGACATGCCCAGGTGATCCCTTCTGACTAAGTGACGAAAGCTTGAACTCGAGTGAAATCTTGTCTGAGTTCAGAAAGAAGTGGAACGAGAAAGCGTACTTTTCATTCCGGAATACTAGTTCCTTGGGCTTGGGGATCTAGTCCCAGTCCCACTTCCAGCCTGTCCTCTTCTCTTTCCAGGAGATTGAGTTGGAGTTTCATTCGCCAGTTAGAGTCCTTCTGAAAAGAAGGCAGTTGGAAAGCTGGGGATCCATACAGTTGAATAGATAGACACGAAAGCGACAGGATCAATCTTTCATAAAAAGGTCTTTGGATAGGGTAAGTTAGATCTTTTCGTGCTTATGAGTAAGGGACGGTCTCTTTTCCACCTGTGAATGTGGTGAAGGTCCTAGGTCTTTTCTTTTCAACAAGCCTTGAAAGCAGTCTTCTCTTTCACTCTGATGTAGCAGATAAGCTTAAGAGTCTTGTGAACAAGGAAACTGACAATATAAACTTCCTTACTTACGATATAATAAACTCATACACCAGCTCCAGGCTTTAAAGAAGAAAGACCTGCCTATAGGAGGGGCTGGTTCACGGTAATGAATGGTGGTATCGGTCGGGGCAAGCACAGCACTCGTTCCCGCAGCTAAATAAGGAAGATGCACAGAAGGAGCTGCTATTGCTATTGAATCCCCTGCGAATCTTAGTGCTACAGAACCAGTAGCAAGACGCAAGGTTTAGAATCCACTAAGGGAAGGGAAAGCTGGCAAGGATGGGAATGAGGATGGCATAAAATCATCTATCGTTTCCGCGTGAATAAGCCTTGCTATAGAATCAGATGTGAGGGAGGAAGCATCCAATTGCAATTCCAAAGGCATATCCCTTTTATAAGGAACTTTTTGCCCCAATCCCTTCGCTATTGAGCAGATAGAGTCAGACTTTCTTCGTAAGGAATCGGACTAAGAGGATTTCAATTCCATTTCCATTGAGCAGATCCAGTAAGACAGTAGACTTTCGTGCTCTTTCTATCTATTTACAATGACTGAGAGTCGCTCAAGCGAGCAGGCACGTATAGGGCAGCGCCTTCTACCTTTTCCGAAAATAGGAAAAGACCAGTCCTTCTACATCTCAAGGGCATGCCCTATAGACCTAGTCTATCGGCTATAGCTGCAGCTATGACTGACCAATAAATTGAAAGCTCTAACTAAAAAAGAAGTCCCAGGGCTTATTCCCTTTTCAAGGTCTTGTAGCCAGACTGATCCAGTCATCTATATCTCGTTTCGCCCCTTTGGCTCTCTTGCTTAGTATCCCAGTCCAAGATCTTATTGAAAGATAAAGCCACAGCTTCTTCAAATTCAATAGCAAAGGATATTCACCCGGCTACTCCATCTTCTCTCTTTCACTCCTTCAAGGCCTCTTTCAAGCTAAGAAGACTCCTTTCAACAAGGTTATCCTTATTCTTATCTGCAGATCGGAGTCGTTCACTTCTCTGTCGAAAGAGCGTATTCTTTTATTGCAGCTAATTACAAATCTCAATCAGTCTTGTCTGTACACCAATCCCAATGGCTAATTCGGCTCTTAAGCCTGGAACTCAATCAAAAAGAAATTCTCTTTTGTCTCTCCCCCGACCAATCTTTACATTAGTGGGCGGACACCGCCCCAATCCTAAAACAGGAACGAATCTTTCAATTGCAGTCGACCACAAGATAAAGAAAGCGATTGAAGCAAGCATTAGTAGTATCCCCCTTCCTTCGTTGTGGGTCCCCCTCCCTTAATTATTTATTTAGAATATCTCTTTGGCTATCAACTCAAAGAGTAAAGCGGTGGTAAGATATGGAGGTTTTTATCTAGAGCTTTGAACTGACCGGCCTATGATCATTTTGGGGAATTTATATAAATAGCTGGTGCGCTTGTTTGCGTCCAATCCGGATGTGAAGTCCTTACTTGCAGCCCTAGGTAAGGCGCGGGTTTAGTATTCCAAGTAAAGGTTACGAAGTAAATGGACTGATTTTGATGGACTGACTTTCTCGCCTTTCCCCAGTAACCTCTGTCTCACTTATTGACCTATAATCTGAGGTTAGACCAGTCAGCTTACTCGAACCTATAGTGGCAGCACCTTATTCCACTACGTATCCGTCTGTCTGTTTAAAGTTAAAGAAAGAAATTGCTTAGATAAAAGAGTCGATCTTTCTTCTCGTTTTTTCGAGTAGTTTGCTTGGATCGAATAAGCTACGCCCAATAGAGCTTAGCCCTGTGTAGGCCGAAATGGTCTCGCGAAGCCGGTCACCGTACGCCTACGATCCTATCTGACTATTGAGGACTTTGATCTTCTTTTGTTCAATTGTGCGTGCTTTGCTTAACACATGCAATTCTTCTTTTTCCCTTAGCTGTTTCGTTAAGGAGACTTGGAAACCATCGTTGACATTTAGGTGAGAATAGAGTGAGGGTGATAAGCTAAAGCCTATCATTCTATTATAAATTTCTTTCATTGGCCGGTAAAAAGGATAGAGTAAAAAAGGGGAGAAACCTCTCAACCAGTGGGTTGGTGCCAGACACATCCATCTTATTGTCACCTACATTCCCGTCTTGCTTACCTTCTGCATTGGCTGATGGAGATTGTAATCCCGGATGAATGGAACTTTCGCCGCTTTCCCAACCAGAATAGAATGCAGCTCGATCCGGCTGAAAACCTTGAATCTGATACTAATGCCTTTGTTGGTTGGGCCTTTGCCTTTGATGCCTCACCACTTTCAGATTAAAGTGCTAGTTTTCTTACAATGTCGATCGGGAAAGATAGAGCATCTTTTCCCCGGCCTGGGTAAGAGTAAGAAGTAAGGCCTGTGTCTATGTCTATCCATCTTATAATCCGAATCCAAGCTATACCTGCAAGCCTGTTTTTGTCTTGTTCTGTCGGTGAAAAGGGGACTTCCCCAAGGCGGATGCGATATCGGACCTTGTAATCAAAGTCTTCGACCCTGGTTGTTCTTATCCGATAGGGCGGGCAGCTCAAACTAGGGAAATGGCAGGCAACCACGTAGTTGAGGCATGGCTTTTTTCTTGCTCCGGGACCAGCTCCCTGAACCTAGCTTCGACATATAACTTTTCCAATTGCAAAAGGTAGCCGGGCCTAGCTTGCAATAGATCCCATTGCTTATCCTGTGCAGTTTCCGATAAGATAGAGTTACAGGTTCCGGAGCCGGTCTATGCGGGAATCAGACAGGAAACAATCAAGAAGCTGCCTGTCAGGTAACAGATTGGATACTTTGCCAGGCCAGTCTCCCATTCCAATAGCTGCTAGTAGACAGAATCCAGTCAAAGTAAGCTTGCTTTTAGCATGAATCTTTCGTATGTGAGTCAGTTTTCCATACCCAATTCTCTCACATGATCGAGACTATCCTACTCCCCCTGGTCAACTATTCGAGTATAAAGAACCAAAACAAGAAATCAGGGTGGTGGGTTAGGATAGACTTTCTAGATACCTTTTTGATCTAGCTCTGCTTGCTGACCTGTGCTACCTATTCTTGATCCAGGAATAACAGAAGAGAATTCAGCTTACTATCTCGCTTTGAGCGCTACCTAAGCAACTTTTAAGGCACTCAGAGAAGAGTGGAAAGATTCCTAGAAAGTAAACTCACTCCAATTTCGTATAGCAAGAAAGGAAGATGAATTCTATCTGACTATTGTCTCTCATTAAGCTATATAGGTTATGAAAAGCCAGCGCCCAAAGGTGCTTGATTAAAGCCGGTCAACGTCTGGTGGAGTAGGAAGCTATAGCTTACTGAAAAAGGCCTCGTTTGCTAAGAAAGTGGATAGTCTTCCTATCGTAGTTGGACAGCTTATCGAAGGGTTGCTTCAAAGAATGCTTTCAAGCTAGGAATTTAAGCACGGATAGCTTTATTTGACAATTAGCCGGAAGTCGGGTATGCCTATTCAACATAAACTAAGGCGCTGGGTAGATCGTAGATTGCCGGGTATGAATTAGATTCTAAGTCGGAGAATGCCCATGAAGAGGGTCTTATTACAGAATATGCTGTTTTGAAACTAGCCCTAGACAGATCATTGCTAAGAGGAGAGCAGGGAAAGCTTTTCTTGCTAATCAGGTGCTATCATCGTATTATAATGATTATCCCGTCTGCCTTTCTGCTTGAAAGTTTTCCTTTCACCCTATTATAGCAGCTGATCTGCGACACAAGCAAGTAAGCAGCAATCTCACCCCCCGAGCTTACTCCTTATAGCAGCGGATGTGCGACACAGGTCTTCATATATTAGATCAGAACTGACCTTCCTCTCAATCCGAATCGGCTAGCTCGTGCTATCAATATATCATCACTCCCATGCATAGAATAGCTACGAGCTGCTGTAAGCGCTCTTGCGCGATGTATCACGAGCACACTACCGAGTCCCACGAGTACACTAAGGAGAGAGGAACTACGAGCAGAAATCAGTAGTCACTCTTCGAGTTTTCTAAAGATATAGCGTCTAAAGATAGAAAGAGAGAGATAGTCAGTCTCTTAAGCGGCCGAGAATCTTATGTCAAAAGGACGGGACTATACTGAAGTGAAGATAGGACTTCGTTCAGTTTGCTGGACCATTCTATCGAACCTGTGGATTTCCAGGTCACCTCTTGTCTTGGGATGATCTCTTTTCATTCTTGATAGCTCTGCCATCTTCTACGATCCAATTCCATACCGAGATGGATTCTCTTCTATCCGGGAATTCTGGTTTGGCATTAGGGTAGCCATCTATTTGAAGACTACTCTCTTTTGAGATAGTCTATGATCGATCAAACGAGACATGTCATGAGCTTGAATTCCATCGAACCTTCCTTTACCTTCTTTCTTTTTTTTTCTAAGAATTAGTATTCTTGCATAGAGAGAGGGTAAGCTAACCAGGCTCAATCGATCATAGTCAGGTCAGTACCAGAGGACGAGCCGAGAAGAGAGAGAGTCTACGGGCGGGCAGTGGGAGATGATGCAGACGAGTTTACGAGTGTAACAGTAACATTGCGTTTAGTACGTTGGCGTTAACAGTAAATTTGGATCGAATTAGGACCGCCTGGGGGCGGAGTTCCGTGTTCAAGAAAGAGCGCTCTTAGTTAGTGCGGATCGGGTGCTCTGGGACTCAGAGCGTCTTTGACTCTTGGTTTTTGGGCTTTGCCCTCTCTCCAAATCAAAAATCAGTTTTAAACTGAATTCTAAGTTCTAAGTATAGTTATATAGTGAAAAAGGAGCAGAAGATCCAATCTAAACCAGAATGGGCTTTAGCTCTGAATCTCAATCTTCTGGCCGGGACGATCGACCTCAACCCGATTACTCTACCCTCTTAATAGAATGCTTCGCGTCGATACGACATGCTTGGACCCCCTAGGCTGGAAAGGATTTGCCAAACACACTCATATTCTTAAAAAGACTGAAAAAGAAGGGTGGTGCTTTGCCTGCCGGTGGCATCGCTACTAGAACTACTTTTTTCATGTTCATCTAGTTGGATGTCGCCGAAAACCTCTTTCATTTCAACAGAGATCGTCAACGAACTCACTTTCCGTATCTCAGCGCGATCGTACCGACTTTGCCCGTCTTTCTTTTCAAGATAAGAAAAAGACAATCATCTTGAAGATGAGACAACATTGAAAGCAAGCATAAAAGCACATTCTTAAAGCTATAGCTAGAAAACATCTACAGAGAAATGAGACGGACATAGGAATTGGCACTTTTCAATGAAGAATCCAGCTTTCTCTCGCGCTTCTTGGCTTCGTTGGTTACAAGTTGACCTGGACCTCCTACAGGAGAGAGGATGATCATACGTTTGTCGAGCCTCGAGAGCTCTCATTCATACCTTTATCCAAGATGAACGAAAGACTTGATCAGGCAGTTGCAAATGCTAGGTGGCGCGCCAAGTTCCAATCTTTTCAGTGCATTAATCTTGATATGATGATAAGAGAGGGCCATGTACCCTTCATGTGTTCATGATACAGGGCCGGGGTACATATTCCACAAAAAGAAGGTTCGACTACGAGGATTGATAGGTTGTTCATTTTGTAACCTTCACCTCTATCTACACAGTTTCATTTCTACGTCTTCGACGAGCAAGACTGACATAGGGTAAAGGTACGGTTACCCCATCAGATCAGTACCAGTGACACAAAGCTTACTTCTTATTATTAATATTAACTTGCTTCTACTTCTGGGACAGGCTGCTAAGCCAGTTAGCTATTCATTTCGGTGTCAAACAAAAGAAATAGGCATGGCATCCTCTAGCTCAGCCAATAAAGGAAGCAATTCAGTGGAAGAAAGGAACTACCCCACCATATGGTAAATAAGGATTTAGCTGCTTTGCCGACCCGCTATTCCTTCTTTTCTTTTAGGTTGCAGCGAATTTTTTAATGAACTTGTAGATGTAGAAGGTGGTTACTCATTCTTTTCCTATAATTGTCTTGTCACTCTCTATTTCCTTGTTATCCACCCTTGCCAATCCTAGTATTCCTACTGATCTACTTCTTTCCGTCCCTTGCTAAAATATACATGATCAGTAAAGAACTAGAGATGGTACCACTACTACTGACTTTCTTACTGTTGATGCCCCATTCAAAAGAAAGGGGTGAAGCTACGGATGCCATTGTTTCCACTATAGCGGATGTAGTTTGTGTACCTGTACTTATACAATAGCTCATGTAGCGAGGGAAGTTCCAGTAGCTGGAGAGGAACTCCCCGATATCCCAGTAGTTAACGCTTCTCCGCTCGGCAATCCGTTAAATGATAAATAGACTAGACTCTTGAAGCAGAGCACCCACAAGCTTTGAAAAGAGAGGAAGCAATGAGTTACGGAGTCACCAGAAGGGTAATTAGGATCTGCTGCTGAACCAGATATCCCACCCCTTACGACCAGTAATCGATATCCCTGCGAGCCAACAAAGAATGAAAGAAGGAAAGGAGGACGCGAGGAAAAGAAGCGGGAAATTGCGTAGATACAGAGGAAAGCAATCCCTCTTATCACGCTCATGCCCCCTTAGCTTCTTAGTCAAGGTCACTTCGCTCCCTCTTTTAAGACAGCACTGCGCTTTTAGCTTTAGCTTTTTGGGAATTACCCCGCGGGGAGAAGCAACAACTTGAATCAGCTGGTATGGCATAAGCTCTTGGTGAAATAGAAGCTCTTCTAACCGCTGCTGGTGATCTCTTTGCAATATCCGCCCTTATCAATCAAGGTCTCTTTGTCCAATCATTCCCTTTCTCGTCATTTCCTCAAGAGCTTCTTCGTGAACAGCAGATTCGAGGGCATCTATACCTGGTCTTCTACGCTCCTCTTCCTCATCTTCGGAGATGTCCCATCGGTCCTTTAGTTCAATTTGTCCAATTCTCCCGGGCATTGGCAAAAAAGGAAAGGTAAGACGGGTCCGGTAATGCAGTAAAATCAATTCAGTAATCGACGACACAAAACTAATGCACTCAAGCACAGCAGCGGCTGCTGGTGGAGCTGACAGGCTGAGTGAGAGCTCCTACGATAGATGATTATTCAATGCCATCTCAATTAACATCGACCCTCCTCTTCGATGAAAGACTAGGACAGTTAGAAAACGAGGAAGCCCGGGAATGGGGCGCAACTACGGTCAATCCAATCAATGAATCTAGCAACATGGAATGTTAGGGCCCGGAAGAAGCACTTTGAGGTCAGTTAAGACCAAGCCCTTTCCTTTAGGCTATAGGCGCTAGAGCTGGATGAAACTTATCCCAGGGTTGTACAAAAAGAAAAACATCCTTTTTTAACACGGTGTGTAAAAAGTCTCCCAGCTTTATCGTACGTACGCCAACCCTAGTTACCACCCGAAGCGAAGGCGGAGGTTGAAAACCACGCTAGCGTGATTGGGCTTCTTTGGCATTAGCGATATAGGCTTCGGCTTACCGAACCGGAGTTTAGTACGAGATCGCTTCACACCTTAAAAAGAGAGCTCAGGAACTTCCCCCTTCTTGCTTTTCAATCTTTCCTTTTCTCGACCTTTCACTTCATGGCAGGAAGATGCCCCACCACTGACTCGGTTTATCTCAAGGTCTGCTTACAAAAGTCTTCCTTTATTATAAATAAAGGAATAGCGCTAAGAGGCCATGGGGCCGGGAGGCATAGTAATCAATCGTGGTGACGAATAGCTTCCTTACGCGAATTCAAAGGGTGACTCTTTACTCGCTTTCCAGCCCTACCTGAATGTAGGAAAAACTACCTATAGGTCTTAGTGGACGAAAACCTGGGAGAAAGCAATGATTAGATATTAGACCAGTTGATGTTGAAGTAGGCGGGAAGGCTTCCCTATCGCCAATGGGTATATCTCGGTGATGACCTGAACTTAACGAAAATAGAAATTCAATACCAAACTGGTCTGAATGAAGTCCCTATTATATTCAAGTTGAGTTGGAACTTCTCTCGCTTAAGGTCGCATTACTAATTCTTTTTTTTACTCCAGACTTTCTTTTTATTCGTTACACGAATAAAAATTCTCTTTGGTTTGTTTGGGGAGCTCTTTGTCGCCGTAAAGGAGGAGTTTGCCAATTTTTATTATGTCTTTTATTCAGATTTATCGAGTTTCATTCTTTCGAACATACTCCCCTGAGAGGAAGAACATAAAGGTTTCTTTTTATGCTGGATCCACAGCAACTGAAAGCTCAGGGGTAAGGGTAACCAAGCGCGTAAAGCAGGTATTTTTCAATGTCGCATAAGCCTCCCCTCACTCATTCCAACCAAACTACTTGTTCTTGTTATAAATAACATCTTATTCTTGCATCGAAAAATGTTCACTAATCTGGCTAAGATTTAACTTGGTAAAAGTTTCCATGCTTTCACTACTTGACTTGACGATAGAAAGCACACTTTAAGCACACCGATTTCTTATTTAGAAGAATTCCTTGGTAAAGTCATTTGCACCATTGAAGAGCTAAAGCGCCTTCTACCTTCTATATTGGCAACCACTAAGACTGAGTCTTTCTCTTTGGATGATGCCAACAGAGGCAGAAGTAGAAGCATCTCCGCTTTATTGACCTGATTAAACATTTACCTTTCATTCATGCTAATACTTGTTCTAGTAGACACAAGGTAGCTTCCCCATAGAATCTTGGGCTAAGCTAACTCCTTCTCTCAGGCTACTTTCAATCTTGATCTGGACTCACTAGGCCCTTACTCCAATAGACCCTTGTAGCCTATTGGTTCAATTCCTTTCATCGCTCAAGCGATCATATTGATCTCGCAGGATCCCTATATCCATTCCATCTCAATCCCATCCTAAGGGGTGCTAACACTCCTTCTAGAGGTTGCGAGAAGTATGCTCCTTGGTCTATGACCTTATGTTGAGTCTATCTCCACGGTCTACAGTTCAGATATCCATGTTGTGGCATTGCCTTCCTTAATTTATTCTATAAGCTCTCCTATCGCATAGTGAGCCGTTATCCAATGAAGGATGCAGAATTGCGTTCATGCAAGGGGGATGGCATTCCAAGGGTTCTTTTTTACTTTCGACTGAGCGTACCAAGAGGTAAAACCTTTCAGTGGTTGCTTAATGAATTGCCTAACAAGCGCGCACTAAATAAGGATTTGTCCTTGACTAATGAGGATCCTTAAAGCGAATACGAATAAAAGTCCGTGCCAAACCCCAGACCTTATTAAAGGCTTCCAAGGGCTTATTCGACTGTCAATCTATCTTCATCGAGCGGGTAAATTTACCTTAATAGGTTGCTTTGCTATCCCCACGTATTCAGAATATAACTCTAATGATGCCAACAGCAAGTGAGCTAGAAAGATATAATGAGTCGCTTCAGCAGTCAGCGAGGGGCAAGGCTCGAAAGGTCTCTACCAGGTGAAGCTAGATGAAAATATGCTTGTTTATTTTATGGAAGCTTGCCCGTAGACGTACACTTCGTATGCTTCTGCGCTCTACTTTTGCTGGCTTACTCCTTTACTTTATGGCGTACTTCGGGGACTATCGCACATGACAGGAGCTGGTTTGCTAGCGGACTTCTTTCCAGACCAGAAAACTGACTTATAGATCCTTTTCTTTTGGTTTACGAGTGAAATCACCTGATCTAGCGAAAAAAACGTGGTTTTGAAACACCTTTGAATTTATCGTTTATTCTTTAAGGAAAACCAATGATATCGGCTTTTTCTGAGACAGTTTTTACTGTTACTGATCCGAGAGTGAATCAAAAAAGGAAGAAGTTACCTTTAAGTAGATAAGCCAGTCAGCGCCTATGACTAACTACTGGTTACTCTGTAATCTCTTTCCTTTCTTTCAAAGAATACACCAACACCAAGGAAGGCAATCCCGCAAAGGATTGTTTAGAGTGCAATAGCTAATTGGCAAGCTAGTTCCGCCCGAGGAAGCAGGAGCAGCAGTAGCTGCTGAATTACACTAGGGGAAATGAAAAGTCTAACTTCAAAGTCAAATGCGTTAACAGAAATGAGAATAAAGACTCTATTCATATTCATCCGAGACAGCTACTCGAGGCGGTCTATCTGATGAGCTTTCTTTTAGGAAGTGATTGTAGCTGGACTAGTGCCGAATCTCTTGTCTGTTGGAGGTGATTTTCTTGCGCCCTTCTCTCTTTGTTCCCGTCTTAGTTCTATGCCGCATGCTCCAGTAACCAGTAAAAGATCAGTCTGCCAATGTGGATCGGCAGTGTGGTCTTTATAGTAGGGAAGTTGGTCTATCCGGTCCGGTAAAAGACTTAAACCCAACAAAACAAGGGCCGACCTATCCATAGGCTAAGGCGCAGGAGTCTTCTTGCTTGAGCTTTTGCTGTAAAAAGGAAGTGAGAGTGACTAGGAGTAGGACTTTGTTTAGGCTTTCCTTGCTAGGTTAAAGGGCGTCTTAGCAATTGAAGAAGAATCGACTGCTGGAGAAAGGTTTTAAGGAAGTTAATCAATAGGAGAAGGTATCTTATGGCTTAGGGAAGGCCCCAGCTCTATGATTGATCTAGGATTACCCGAGACTTCAACATACATGTTTGGCAGCGGCAAGGAGTGTTTTTGACTTTCAAAAGAAGTGACGAGATTTCAACCCACCAACTGAACCCTTTGCGGTAGCCGGTGTCGGCTAGCAAGTTTTGGTAACACAGGTATGGCTCCGTCCGAGGATCAGTTATAGCGTAGGTAGTGACTAGATGAATTGACGGTCCGGCCCTCATTCCAGCGAGGAGCGACTCATTGGAGCTTCGTTCACGTCCTTGTCAGGGGTAGGCGTGTTTTTTCATCGATATTGGGTTGGTGGTAAGTCAGTCAGGAAAGCCGGGTGTGGCGATCCGATCAACGAAAATAGGATGATAAACCTTTGACGAGTATTCTCCTAAGTGCACACATAACAAAATTGTCAGCAGAAGAAACAAATATATCGGTATGAAATCTATTAGTATAGGAAAAAGTCTTCATTGGCTAGTTTTAATCCCCCAAAAAGGGGAGTTTAGTGTCCCACGGGCGTAATAAAAGTCTTTTTATAGGCGGCTTCCTCTTGAACTTGGTGGCTGAATCTCCTAAAGGAAGGGAAGTCCCTCAGGGAGAAGCTTTTGAGTTGGGGAGAAGTGTACCGCCCTCGATCAAACTCGAAATTAATTGCATAAGAGAAGAAAAGTTCACAGAAAGAACGAAGTGCTCGACCGGAAGGGAGAGGATGGGAAGTAGTATGTCCGGTTCACTAGGTTCTACCACTGCAGGGCTCAATCATGTTAGTTGGGCTATATGCTTAACACATGCAAGTCGAATGACGTTTTCTTGGAAACGGGAGTGAACGAAGGACCAACGAGGATTCAGGAGGAGTTGGGGAAGAAGCGGGGTAGAGTAATTGGTCAACTCATCAGGCTCATGACCTGAAGACTGCAGGTTCGAATCCTGTCCCCGCCTAATCATCTGAGGCCGTAGTCAGCCTCCATCTTTCAGATTCGTAAGTAACTCAGTGAGTGCTTTCCTTTTCCCATGTCTTTCTTGATTGGTAAACCCAACCAGCGATTTACAACAAACAAGTCTTTCTTCATTGTAACCCTATGGTCGAGATACTAGTAACCTCTTGTTGGGGGAAGCAGTTAAAAAATGAACCAAAGCAAATGAAATTCGAATGGCTATTCCTCACGATTGCTCCTTGTGCGGCGGACACCATTAACAGTCCGCTGGATCAATTTGAGATAATCCCATTGATTGATATGAAGATAGGTGACTTGTATTTCTCATTCACAAATCCCTCTTTGTTTATGCTGCTCACTCTCAGTTTGGTCTTACTGCTGTTTCATTTTGTTACTAAAAATGGAGGAGGAAAGTTAGTACCCAATGCTTGGCAATCCTTGGTAGAGCTTATTTATGATTTCGTGCCGAACCTGGTAAACGAACAAATAGCCGGAAATGTGAAACAAAGGTTTTTCCCTTGCATCTCGGTCACTTTTACTTTTTCGTTATTTTGTAATCCCCAGGGTATGATACCTTATAGCTTCACAGTTACAAGTCATTTTCTCATTACTTTGGGTCTCTCATTTTCTATTTTTATTGGCATTACTATAGTGGGATTTCAAAGAAATGGGCTTCATTTTTTAAGCTTCTCATTACCCGCAGGAGTCCCACTGCCGTTAGCACCTTTTTTAGTACTCCTTGAGCTAATCCCTCATTGTTTTCGCGCATTAAGCTCAGGAATACGTTTATTTGCTAATATGATGGCCGGTCATAGTTCAGTAAAGATTTTAAGTGGGTCCGCTTGGACTATGCTATGTATGAATGATCTTTTCTATTTCATAGGAGATCTTGGTCCTTTATTTATAGTTCTTGCATTAACCGGTCCGGAATTAGGTGTAGCTATATCACAAGCTCATGTTTCTACGATCTCAATCTGTATATACTTGAATGATGCTATAAATCTCCATCAAACTGGATAGTTATTTATAATTGAACAAAAGCGAGTCTGAATGGGTATACTTAGTCGTGGAGCATTCCGAGTATTTGCTTTAGGGATCGTTGTCCTGACAGCCCCTAACTTTGGCAAAGACTACTCGCTCGCTTTAAAAGCAACTCCATTGAGTCCTGTCAGATCGTTTATATATAACCTTTATTCATATATGACCTTAGAAAGGTTCTGAAAGAAAGAAGAGTTCCATTCGATTATCCGGGCTCATTGCCTAGTCCCTCTAAACTATCTAAAGCCTGGGGATTCTCCTTACCAGATGATCTCCAGCCTGCATTGTGCCCCTCTCGGATACCCTGCAGGGTCGACGTAACTCTTACCTAGGTAGACTGGCTATCCAACTGAATCGAGAGCCCAGCTCCCACTACTTCTTCGTAAGTGAGGTGAGGTACTTCTTTTGAATAGGCAGGGTTGTTCTAGGATGACTCAAGTGACGATGCTGACACCAAGGTTGCTTGCAAAGCATCGGATATGCGAAAGAGGGAGAATGTGCTACATCGGATATTGCTGTAGTTGATGAAAGAGCTGTAGTTTATGCTAAAGCATCGGTTACGAATGACCCAATCTATCTATGGTAACCACCCTTACTTTTAGTAGATGGAGATGCGCACCTAGGAAAGACGGATGAAAGAGAACCTGCCCTAAGAGATTGGCATAGGCCTGTGGGCCCGCTGCGGTAGAAGGCCTTTGCTGGCCTGTCGATCTATCCTGATTAACTTACTGACGCTATTTCTGACTAGAGAGAGGGCTTAGATCGGAGAGGAGCAGCTCTTTTCTTTTTAACATAAAGCAGTGATGAATGGGACGGAGCTGCTACAATCAATAGCTTCAGCTGCTTTATGTATTGGAGCAGAGGTGGCAGTTAGCAGCAGGAACAGGACCAGCAACTAGGGTTGTTCACAGAGCAGCCGTCTTTCCGTCTCAAGCGGAGAAGACATCAAAAGAATCTTTATCTATGGCTCTACCAGGGAATCCTAGTTAGTTATAGGGTTCTGAACCAGAGCAGAGATAGGAAAAAGCATATCCTATGTATACTGAACCTGAGCTTGCTTACCATAGGACTGCTATTGGATAGGTTTACCTTTTTTCTCCAACTCGCTTATTATAGTGGGAAGCTCGGCTGGTAAGGGATTCTATTAGGATAGGACTCCAACTGTAAGAACTGGCCTTAGTACTGCAGCAATTGGAAGGAGAACTGAAAAGACCTTCGACCATTTCATTTGGTAGCACGTTTAGCTCGTTATGAAACGTATTGTTAGAACTAGAAGTGTTCTTAGTCCAGGTAAGAGTCCAATGCTAGATTAATAATGTAAAATATGAGATATCCTAAGGTATTTAATTGCTTGTTTGATAGAATAAGGAGGAAAGAAGTCTGTTTCCTATTGATAGTGGCACTCCCACAGGCTGGCGGGGAACTCCCATATGGATGGCTGAGAATAATTCATATATAGGCTATAGGCTTGAAAAGAGTGCTAGCTTTCGTTAGGCCTTTCTTTTCCTAAAGATAGGATCCCACCTTCCCTAATTCTGAGCAAGAACATCTTATTCAATTCAACAAGTGCTACCCACTAATCTAATCTAATCTCAGTCGAATGCTCCTTAAGTTTAAGGGGTAAGTCCTCAACGAAAAGCCATAACTCTTAACCGTTCGGATCCCATATACGCATGGGCTACTTCACTCCTTTCTTTATTTCACGTTTTCTCGGGAAAATTAGTTGCAAATAGATTTCTGCCCATAAACGGACATTCAAATCGATCAACTCGCTAAAACCCCGTATTTTTTATTGCAAGTCAATTTTTGCCTATAGACGGACATTGAAATCGATACAGTTTCATTTTCCCGGGAATTTTGCGGAAAGATTGGCTGAATTCCTATCCCAAGAGCGGATTCTGATTCAGTAGTTTTCTTCAGGTTGGGTCGGCTTGAGCTTGAGACAGATGTGGTTCTTCTGGGTCAGTGCCAATGGGAACTACATATCAAAGAGACCGGGTTCCATTTAGTTCCAAAGACTGGTAGGGATAGGGATCAATTCAATCGACCTACTTCCCCTTACTATAAATATAAATAGTAAAACTACTCTGTCCCATAGTGAGAGTGGAGTTCCAAGCGACCATTTTCTGCCCAGCTTTCTTTCCTTTTGTGAAAGCATATGACATAGTTAAAGAAAAAGAAGAGAATGCAAGCGGAACTTCATCCGTAAGCGGTGTTGGAGGACTAGCAATTGAATCAGCTGTTGATGCAATAAAAGCTGTGATCCTAGGAGCTGCACATGATGGGGAATAGCCGGTGCATCGATATTCTGTAAGTGTTCCATAAACCGGAGGATTTCCGCTTTGAGATCTCAAAGGAGCTCATCTGAAGCCCCTCCCAGGCCAAGTTCCCCCACTGAAAAAGCTAGAGAAAGGTTGCTCAGCCCCGACTTCCCTAGGCCCTTCGTTCAACTCGCCTTTTGGCGACTACACTTCCTACCCAAAATAATAGATAGAAATATCGCAAATAGAGCCATTGCAACACCCATCAAAGGAGTAGTTCCCCACCCCGGAGCTACTTTACCATATTCTGAATTTAATGGTTTCAATAAATCCCCTACAACAGTTCGTCTTGGACCAGATCTAGAATTATCCTCAACGGTTTGCGTAGCCATAAATACTATTTTTTATTCATTTAGATCTGTTGACTTTGTATACCATTTCGCTGTAAATATAAGGATCTTATCCTATAGATCTATTGTGATCTTGAAACTTTAGAATTCTAATAATGGAAACAGCAACCCTAATTGCCATCTCTATCAGCTAGTTAGCTAGCCGCTCTTTCCCTAGTCTTAGCTAGTCTCATTTTCCTTCGGCTTCTTGTAAGGCTCACTTCACTTCTCTTGAAAGACAAGACAGGGAAGAGGTTACTATGTAGCTAACGGGAGAGGTATGAAGTTCTCGACCTTAGGGAGAGGTTAGAATACGCTCTCCCTCATAGCCCAAGGAAGGGCAGTAGCTTGATTACTTGACTGCCAGTTCCAATGTCACCTCGTTCTATCTATCTTCCTTCCGTTACCTTGTTCTTCTTGCCACTGGGGCTTCAACCTTTCCATCATTTCCTGCGATCGAGCTAGCTTAACATCCATCCTTATTAATTAAAGCATGATGCTGCTATTCTGCTCGGCACATTTCTTCGGGATTTTCCCTTGGTCAAGTAAAGGACCAGGTGAGCTGAAGGCGAGCGGGGGGACGTAAAGTGCTCTATAAGCACAATAAGGCGGGGAACTCATCACATATATAATCTAGTTGTTGTTCGTACCATCACGCTATGGTCGAATGGACTCGTAAGGACGAACTGAAATACCCCATCATAGCACTCTAAGGTCCCGCGGGGAACTATTGAAGCTTCCAGCTTTCCACCTATATGGATTGTTTGAGCGTAAATAGACACGATCTTCGTTCGGTACGCGTCCAGTCCAGTCTCTCTAAGCCCTGAAACCGTAACTATGGCTATGTTCTGAGATCCGTCTTTTCTGCTGTTCAAAGATCTCTCCGATTCCTTTTCTTTCGAAGTGGCATTGCCCAAAGTCGAATCAAAGGCTTGACAGGGTCTTCTTAGCCCAGGCTAACTAGAATAGTTAGTAGCTTATAGGATCCCAAAGCAATAACCACAGATGGAGGAGCATTCGTCTTTTTAACCAGTTTTCCAAAACCAAGATATCCTGCCTATCCCGAAAAACGGACTCCCTCAAAAAAAAACTTCGTAGCAAGAGTGGTTTTGACTAAGCATATGACGAAGGCTCGGCCGAAGCTAGAGCTAAGTGGCTGTTTCAGGGTAAGTATGGAAAGCATAGGTCGACTTATGAACATTGATTGGATTGGTTAATTTACTTAAAAATCCGAAAGGGCAGCCTATAGACATCATTTTGAGGGAAATTAACACTGAGATGATGAAAAATATAGACCGGTGTGTCATTGGTCTTTCGTTCGTAGTGGGATAAACTAACCTAAATAGTCAAGTGAAGGAGACCCACATGCCCACTTCTCCTTCCCCGCCCCATTTCTGGGACGGGCCTCGTTATTATTTGAGGATACCCCCGCTCAAATAAAAACTACAACCCCCGAAAGACTAAGAGCAAGAATCTTAAACCCACATATCCTTTTTTACATCATAGCATAGAAAGCAGTACCATTGATCCCATATTCAATTCAATTGGTGTGTATATCTACTACTAATTCTTTGAACCTTGCCCCTCAT